>NC_138307.1:77681618-77736618 GCF_965601325.2 Salmo salar | reverse complement strand
ACAGACAGACAGACAGACAGACAGACAGACAGACAGACAGACAGACAGACAGACAGACAGACAGACAGACAGACAGACAGACAGACAGACAGACAGACAGAATCACACACACACACACACGCTCTACTTGCTTTACTCTGCTAGGTTCTGCATAACCATCACATTATACAATCTAGACTCAATGACATAACAGAATAAGATGATTTTTAATCGAGAAAGGACCTTGTTGGGTCAAAGAGAGAGGCTCTTTTCATGCTTCTGAATCAATGCTCGAGACAGACTTCCTCACTGAGTGTGTGACGCCTCAACACAAGGTCAAAGGTTATGTGAGAGGAACTGTATGGGAAGCATTCTTCACCCTCCTCCTCAATCTCTCCTTCTCCATCTCTCTATCCATCCATCTCTTCCTTCCTCTTTCTTTGTTGCTGTTGTGTGTTTGTGAGGGATATGCATGGGAAGCCCAGAGGAGACCGGCACTTCAGGGAAAACAACTAGCCAATCCACACGCACGCACGCACACACACGCCCCCTCTACCTCCATTATGAGGATCTCTAATGGCAGAACTAGCACTGTGATGCAGTGTCTTAGACCACTGAGACAGAGCCTGGACTCTAACCCAGGATCTCTAATGGCAGAAGTAGCACTGTGATGCAGTGTCTTAGACCACTGAGACAGAGCCTGGACTCTAACCCAGGATCTCTAATGGCAGAAGTAGCACTGTGATGCAGTGTCTTAGACCACTGAGACAGAGTCTGGACTCTAACCCAGGATCTCTAATGGCAGAACTAGCACTGTGATGCAGTGTCTTAGACCACTGAGACAGAGCCTGGACTCTAACCCAGGATCTCTAATGGCAGAACTAGCACTGTGATGCAGTGTCTTAGACCACTGAGACAGAGCCTGGACTCTAACCCAGGATCTCTAATGGCAGAACTAGCACTGTGATGCAGTGTCTTAGACCACTGAGACAGAGCCTGGACTCTAACCCAGGATCTCTAATGGCAGAACTAGCACTGTGATGCAGTGTCTTAGACCACTGAGACAGAGCCTGGACTCTAACCCAGGATCTCTAATGGCAGAAGTAGCACTGTGATGCAGTGTCTTAGACCACTGAGACAGAGCCTGGACTCTAACCCAGGATCTCTAATGGCAGAACTAGCACTGTGATGCAGTGTCTTAGACCACTGAGACAGAGCCTGGACTCTAACCCAGGATCTCTAATGGCAGAACTAGCACTGCGATGCAGTGTCTTAGACCACTGAGACAGAGGCTGGACTCTAACCCAGGATCTCTAATGGCAGAAGTAGCACTGTGATGCAGTGTCTTAGACCACTGAGACAGAGGCTGGACTCTAACCCAGGATCTCTAATGGCAGAAGTAGCACTGTGATGCAGTGTCTTAGACCACTGAGACAGAGCCTGGACTCTAACCCAGGATCTCTAATGGCAGAACTAGCACTGTGATGCAGTGTCTTAGACCACTGAGACAGAGCCTGGACTCTAACCCAGGATCTCTAATGGCAGAACTAGCACTGTGATGCAGTGTCTTAGACCACTGAGACACTCGGGAGGTAATGTTTACTTCTCTACACTAGTAGGCCTAATACATGTAGATAGTTTACAGAACTAAGGCCTTAGGGATTCTGTAGTTTACCATGTGGATCAGTGGGTAGGTCTACTGTTGGCTATACTGTGGTCCTGTGTAGATCAGTTGGTAGAGCATGATGCTTGCAACACCAGGGTTGTGGGTTCCATTCCCACGGGGGACCAGGATGAATATGTCTGACCTCACTAGTGGGTCTGGATAAGAGTGTCTGCTAAATGACCAGACTGTATAAAACGTTCTGTAACAACATACTTATGAGAACTCTGACAATCCAGTCTGTTATTTATCTCATGCTGTGAGCCACACACAGACCTGAGGTTATGATAGTTAGTCCTAATGTTGGCTTCCAGTGAACATAGTGGATGAGCTGAGGAGACTTTAAACTGACTGGCTACAGTAGCTGGTCACAACCCAATGAGAGGGCTGTCCAGAGCTGAGGAGACTTTAAACTGACTGTCTACAGTAGCTGGTCACAACCCAATGAGAGGGCTGTCCAGAGCTGAGGAGACTTTAAACTGACTGTCTACAGTAGCTGGTCACAACCCAATGAGAGGGCTGTCCAGAGCTGAGGAGACTTTAAACTGACTGTCTACAGTAGCTGGTCACAACCCAATGAGAGGGCTGTCCAGAGCTGAGGAGACTTTAAACTGACTGTCTACAGTAGCTGGTCACAACCCAATGAGAGGGCTGTCCAGAGCTGAGGAGACTTTAAACTGACTGTCTACAGTAGCTGGTCACAACCCAATGAGAGGGCTGTCCAGAGCTGAGGAGACTTTAAACTGACTGTCTACAGTAGCTGGTCACAACCCAATGAGAGGGCTGTCCAGAGCTGAGGAGACTTTAAACTGACTGGCTACAGTAGCTGGTCACAACCCAATGAGAGGGCTGTCCAGAGCTGAGGAGACTTTAAACTGACTGGCTACAGTAGCTGGTCACAACCCAATGAGAGGGCTGTCCAGAGCTGAGGAGACTTTAAACTGACTGGCTACAGTAGCTGGTCACCTGACTCCTTCCATCTCTCCTTCCGTCTCTCTCCTTGCTCTCTTCTCTCTCCCACTCCTTCTTTCACTCGTCTATGTTCTCGTGTTCTGATTGGCAGAATGTTAGGATGTTGTGTACTGAGAAGGGAAGAGGAGGAAGAGGAGGAGGAGGAGGAGGAGGAGGAGAATGTTTCATAAATACCAACATACGTTCTCCTGTGGGTTACATTCATCTGTCTTTCGCTTGCTATTAACCAACTCCATTGTTCTTCCTCCTCCCTACAGTAGCTCCAACCTCCGCCCCTCATCCCTCCATCTCTCCAATCAGTGAGTCATGTGTTTTCCCTTCCTTGGTTATCAGTGTGTAATGTGATTCCACCGTGAATAAACACACCAGACACAGCACATCATGGTGTCCCTGACCAGCCCCTGACTAGTGTCCCTCACCAGTCCCTGACTAGTGTCCCTGACCAGTCCCTGACTAGTGTCCCTGACCAGTGTCCCTGACTAGTGTCCCTGACTAGTGTCCCTGACCAGTGTCCCTGACTAGTGTCCCTCACCAGCCCCTGACTAGTGTCCCTCACCAGTCCCTGACTAGTGTCCCTGACCAGTCCCTGACTAGTGTCCCTGACTAGTGTCCCTGACTAGTGTCCCTGACCAGTCCCTGACTAGTGTCCCTGACTAGTGTCCCCGACTAGTGTCCCTCACCAGTCTCTGACTAGTGTCCCTGACCAGTCCCTGACTAGTGTCCCTGACCAGTCCCCCTGATCAGTCCCTGACTAGTGTCCCTGACTAGTGTCCCTGACTAGTGTCCCTCACCAGTCCCTGACTAGTGTCCCCTGACTAGTGTCCCTGACTAGTGTCCCTCACCAGTCTCTGACTAGTGTCCCTCACCAGTCCCTGACTAGTGTCCCTGACTAGTGTCCCTGACTAGTGTCCCTCCCCTCACCAGTCTCTGACTAGTGTCCCTGACTAGTGTCCCTGACTAGTCCCTGATTAGTGTCCCTGATCAGTCTCTGACTAGTGTCCCTGACTAGTGTCCCTGACCAGTCCCTGATTAGTGTCCCTGATCAGTCTCTGATTAGTGTCCCTGACTAGTGTCCCTGACCAGTGTCCCTGACCAGTCTCTGACTAGTGTTCCTGACCAGTCCCTGATTAGTGTCCCTGATCAGTCCCTGACTAGTGTCCCTGATCAGTCCCTGACTAGTGTCCCTGATCAGTCCCTGACTAGTGTCCCTGATCAGCCTCTGACTAGTGTCCCTGACCAGTCCCTTACTAGTGTCCCTGACCAGTCCCTTACTAGTGTCCCTGACCAGTCCCTGACTAGTGTCCCTGACCAGTCCCTGACTAGTGTCCCTTGAGACAGAGACGGGAGTGGAGAGAGGAATGGAGACAGAGAGAGGAGTAGAGAGAGGGATGGAGACAGAGACGGGAGTAGCGAGAGGGATGGAGACAGAGAGAGGAGTGGAGAGAGGGATGGAGACAGAGAGAGGAGTGGAGAGAGGGATGGAGACAGAGAGAGGAGTGGAGAGAGGGATGGAGACAGAGAGAGGAGTGGAGAGAGGGATGGAGACAGAGACGGGAGTGGAGAGAGGGATGAGACAGAGAGGGGAGTGGAGAGAGGGATGAGACAGAGAGGGGAGTGGAGAGAGGGATGGAGACAGAGAGAGGAGTGGAGAGAGGGATGGAGACAGAGAGAGGAGTGGAGAGAGGGATGAGACAGAGACGGGAGTAGAGAGAGGGATGGGGACAGAGAGAGGAGTGGAGAGAGGGATGGAGACAGAGAGAGGAGTGGAGAGAGGGATGGAGACGGAGAGAGGGATGGAGACAGAGAGGAGTGGCGAGAGGGATGGAGACAGAGAAGAGGGGAGAGAGGGATGGAGACAGAGAGGAGTGGAGAGAGGGATGGAGACAGAGAGGAGTGGAAAGAGGGATGGAGACAGAGAGAGGAGTGGATAGAGGGATGGAGACAGAGAGAGGGATGGAGACAGAGAGAGGAGTGGAGAGAGGGATGGAGACAGAGAGAGGAGTGGATAGAGGGATGGAGACAGAGAGAGGAGTGGAGAGAGGGATGGAGACAGAGAGAGGAGTGGAGAGAGGGATGGAGACAGAGAGAGGAGTGGAGAGAGGGATGGAGACAGAGAGAGGAGTGGAGAGAGGGATGGAGACAGAGAGAGGAGTGGAGAGAGGGATGGAGACAGAGAGGAGTGGAGAGAGGGATGGAGACAGAGAGAGGAGTGGAGAGAGGGATAGAGACAGAGAGAGGAGTGGAGAGAGGGGTGGAGACAGAGAGAGGGATGGAGACAGAGAGAGGAGTGGAGAGAGGGATGGAGACAGAGAGAGGAGTGGAGAGAGGGATGGAGACAGAGAGAGGAGTGGAGAGAGGGATGGAGACAGAGAGAGGAGTGGAGAGAGGGATAGAGACAGAGAGAGGAGTGGAGAGAGGGGTGGAGACAGAGAGAGGAGTGGAGAGAGGGATGGAGACAGAGAGAGGGATGGAGACAGAGAGAGGAGTGGAGAGAGGGATGGAGACAGAGAGAGGAGTGGATAGAGGGATGGAGACAGAGAGAGGAGTGGAGAGAGGGATGGAGACAGAGAGAGGAGTGCATAGAGGGATGGAGACAGAGAGAGGAGTGGATAGAGGGATGGAGACAGAGAGAGGAGTGGAGAGAGGGATGGAGACAGAGAGAGGAGTGGAGAGAGGGATGGAGACAGAGAGAGGAGTGGATAGAGGGATGGAGACAGAGAGAGGAGTGGAGAGAGGGATGGAGACAGAGAGAGGAGTGGAGAGAGGGATGGAGACAGAGAGAGGAGTGGAGAGAGGGATGGAGACAGAGAGAGGAGTGGAGAGAGGGATGGAGACAGAGAGAGGAGTGGAGAGAGGGATGGAGACAGAGAGAGGAGTGGATAGAGGGATGGAGACAGAGAGAGGAGTGGAGAGAGGGATGGAGACAGAGAGGAGAGAGGGATGGAGACAGAGAGAGGAGTGGAGAGAGGGATGGAGACAGAGAGAGGAGTGGAGAGAGGGATGGAGACAGAGAGAGGAGTGGATAGAGGGATGGAGACAGAGAGAGGAGTGGAGAGAGGGATGGAGACAGAGAGAGGAGTGGAGAGAGGGATGGAGACAGAGAGAGGAGTGGAGAGAGGGATGGAGACAGAGAGAGGAGTGGAGAGAGGGATGGAGACAGAGAGAGGAGTGGAGAGAGGGATAGAGACAGAGAGAGGAGTGGAGAGAGGGGTGGAGACAGAGAGAGGGATGGAGACAGAGAGAGGAGTGGAGAGAGGGATGGAGACAGAGAGAGGAGTGGAGAGAGGGATAGAGACAGAGAGAGGAGTGGAGAGAGGGATGGAGACAGAGAGAGGAGTGGAGAGAGGGATGGAGACAGAGAAAGGAGTTGATAGAGGGATGGAGACAGAGAGAGGAGTGGAGAGAGGGATGGAGACAGAGAGAGGAGTGGAGAGAGGGATGGAGACAGAGAGAGGAGTGGAGAGAGGGATGGAGACAGAGAGAGGAGTGGAGAGAGGGATGGAGACAGAGAAAGGTTGACCCCAATCAGTCAGTGTGATTTACATCATGTGTGGTTTTACACATCAGTGGGCCAACAATGCCTGAGAAAGTTTATTGTCTATCACCAAGCAATAGCTACTTAGGAATCTAGTAAGTTAATATATTGTAATAGCGAACACAGTTGATCCCTAGAAGGCATCCTAAACCTAACATTATTTCAAAGTGGAGGAGGAGGAAGAGGAGGAGGAAGAGGAGGAGGAGAAGAAAGGAGGAATTAAGCATGTTGTAAAATATTATCTCTCTCCTCTCCCCCCTCTCTCTGCTCTCCCCCTCTCTCTCCTCTCCCCCCTCTCGTGCGCTCTCCCTCTCTCTCACTCCTTGTTCTCTCCACCCCTCCTCTCTCTCTCTCTATCCCCCCTCCCTCTTTCTCTCTGTTATCTCCCCTCCCCCCTATCCCCCTCTCTCTCTCGCTCTATCCCCCCTCCTTCTCCCCCACTCTCTCTTCCCCTCTCTCTCTCTATACCTCCTCTCTCCCTCTCACTCGCTCTCTTTGGGAAGACAACACGGACCAATGAACATTGCTCTGATCAATAACATTTACAGACTTCTGATTACCATTCTGATTACAAATCCACTTTGTAGACTTGGGCAATAACTGGATACCAGTATTGTAGACTTGGTCAATAATTGTATACCGTGTATTGCTAAGCCTTGTCCTTACCATGCTGTTTGACTAACTGCTTGTCCACAAGAGTTAGACTGGCTAGCCACTGTACATCATCACTGTTAGATCATATTTGTGTTTACAAATTGTTGTCGTTTGAACTTGACTGGGGATTTGGAACAGGCAGCAGGTCATGCCAATGTGGCGCAGCCGGCCATGCCAATGGGTGGGGGGGGGTCTCTCTCTCTCTCTCTCTCTCTCTCTCTCTCTCTCTCTCTCTCTCTCTCTCTCTCTCTCTCTCTCTCTCTCTCTCTCTCTCTCTCTCTCTCTCTCTCTCTCTCTCTCTCTCTCTCTCTCTCTCTCCTTCCTTCCTTCTTCCCTCCCTCCCTCCCTCCCTCCCTCCCTCCCTCAGTGTCTGAGTAGGTCCAAGGCAGACATGACAGGCCTCAGCACAGCCAGCTGAATCTCTCAAAGTGTCTCTTCACCACTACAACACTGTACTGCTACACTGTCATAACAGGGATGGAGGTTCTCTCTCTTCTACACCCGCTGTCCAATATGGGAGTTCACAGTTAGTCTTTGACAAGGAGCTTCTGACAGGGAGAATATAGGGAATTATCACAGGACTCAAACGGACTCAGCTGTCCCTTAGAGGCTGTTAGTTGTTGTTGAGTTATTAAAGAGGTATCTGTGGGTAGAGAGGAGGGTTATTAAAGAGGTATCTGTGGGTAGAGAGGAGGTTATTAAAGAGGTATCTGTGGGTAGAGAGGAGGGTTATTAAAGAGGTATCTGTGGGTAGAGAGGAGGGTTATTAAAGAGGTATCTGTGGGTAGAGAGGAGGTTATTAAAGAGGTATCTGTGGGTAGAGAGGAGGGTTATTAAAGAGGTATCTGTGGGTAGAGAGGAGGGTTATTAAAGAGGTATCTGTGGGTAGAGAGGAGGTTATTAAAGAGGTATCTGTGGGTAGAGAGGAGGGTTATTAAAGAGGTATCTGTGGGTAGAGAGGAGGGTTATTAAAGAGGTATCTGTGGGTAGAGAGGAGGGTTATTAAAGAGGTATCTGTGGGTAGAGAGGAGGGTTATTAAAGAGGTATCTGTGGGTAGAGAGGAGGGTTATTAAAGAGCTATCTGTGGGTAGAGAGGAGGGTTATTAAAGAGGTATCTGTGGGTAGAGAGGAGGGTTATTAAAGAGGTATCTGTGGGTAGAGAGGAGGGTTATTAAAGAGCTATCTGTGGGTAGAGAGGAGGGTTATTAAAGAGGTATCTGTGGGTAGAGAGCAGGGTTATTAAAGAGGTATCTGTGGGAAACTCCAGCTGGGAACTGATGATAATCATTAAGCATCATGTACTGTAATTCTGCAGAATTTGACAAGTGTGTGTGAAGGCTGGTGTACTGATCTGAACAGCTGGAAATGTGCATGTTTGAGTGCTACTTGTCCATTTACAGCTAATTAGTACTTTGATTGTTTCAGCTGTGATCCACCAAGTCACTGTGGCATCATCACGCTATCATCAACTTATTTAACATATTATTATGAGTTAGTGGAGCAATCTCAGTCTATTGACAGTAGGTCTATCTCAGTCTATTGACAGTAGGTCTATCTCAGTCTATTGACAGTAGGTCTATCTCAGTCTATTGACAGTAGGACTATCTCAGTCTATTGACAGTAGGACTATCTCAGTCTATTGACAGTAGGTCTATCTCAGTCTATTGACAGTAGGACTATCTCAGTCTATTGACAGTAGGACTATCTCAGTCTATTGACAGTAGGACTATCTCAGTCTATTGACAGTAGGACTATCTCAGTCTATTGACAGTAGGACTATCTCAGTATATTGACAGTAGGACTATCTCAGTCTATTGACAGTAGGTCTATCTCAGTCTATTGACAGTAGGTCTATCTCAGTCTATTGACAGTAGGTCTATCTCAGTCTATTGACAGTAGGTCTATCTCAGTCTATTGACAGTAGGTCTATCTCAGTCTATTGACAGTAGGTCTATCTCAGTCTATTGACAGCAGGTCTAGCTCAGTCTATTGACAGCAGGTCTCAGAGGAAGGCCTGAAGCCATGATGGATGTTCTAGTCTATCACCAGCTGGTCTGTACTCTGAACACAACCCCCATCTATATAGACACACATATGTGGGCATGTACAGGCTTAAGCACACGGCCCAACCCTGTGGGAATCAGGCCATGGGGTGGAGGGAGGGACAGGGGTGGAGGGAGAGAGAGGGGTGGAGGGAGAGAGAGAGAGGGATGGAGGGAGAGAGAGGGGTGGAGGGAGAGAGAGGGATGGATAGAGAGAGAGAGGGGTGGAGAAAGAGAGAGGGGTGGAGAGAGAGAGAGAGGGGTGGAGAGAGAGAGGGGTGGAGAGAGAGAGAGAGGGGTGGAGAGAGAGCGAGAGGGGGTGGAGAGAGAGAGAGAGGGGTGGAGAGATGAGTAGAGAGAGAGAGAGAGAGGGGGTGGAGGGAAAGACGAGGGGCCGGTGAGGTGTTATGGGGTGGGTGTGTGTGTGTGTGTGTGTGTGTGTGTGTGTGTGTGTGTGTGTGTGTGTGTGTGTGTGTGTGTAGCCACATGCAGAGAGAGATTCTGTTCATTCCTCAACTACATAATATTCCATAACCGGCTCCATATAAGGACAGACATGTCTGTTCTCTCTGACATGGCCTTCTGCACCACACACACACACACACACACACACACACACACACACACACACACACACACACACACACACTACAGCACTGTCTTTCTCTCTCTCTTTCTGAAATGTTATTTCTCTATAAGTCACATGGCTGAACTACAAGGGGAAGGTGAAGACCAGAATATTGAGAAGTGACAACTCAAACCTCTTGATTAATAAATAATGGGAAACCAGGGATGCTTTCAACACTTTGCTTCCGTTTCCAATTGTGGTGCCGTTTGTTCTCTCTGTTGTAAGAGAAGTAGACAGAGAGGAACCCAGATTACAGCTTCCTCTGTGTGACTGTAACACTCCAACATCATGTTGACCTCCACTATCAACGCTGATAAGTAGACAGAGAGGAACCCAGATTACAGTCTCAGTCAATACACTGCCTTTAAAACACCAGCTGTGGTACATTACAGACTCAGTTAATACACTGCCTTTACAACACCAGCTGTGGTACATTACAGTCTCAGTCAATACACTGCCTTTAAAACACCAGCTGTGGTACATTACAGTCAATACACTGCCTTTAAAACACCAGCTGTGGTACATTACAGTCTCAGTCAATACACTGCCTTTAAAACACCAGCTGTGGTACATTACAGTCTCAGTCAATACACTGCCTTTAAAACACCAGCTGTGGTACATTACAGTCTCAGTCAATACACTGCCTTTACAACACCAGCTGTGGTACATTACAGTCTCAGTCAATACACTGCCTTTAAAACACCAGCTGTGGTACATTACAGTCTCAGTCAATACACTGCCTTTAAAACACCAGCTGTGGTACATTACAGTCTCAGTCAATACACTGCCTTTAAAACACCAGCTGTGGTACATTACAGTCAATACACTGCCTTTAAAACACCAGCTGTGGTACATTACAGTCTCAGTCAATACACTGCCTTTAAAACACCAGCTGTGGTACATTACAGTCAATACACTGCCTTTAAAACACCAGCTGTGGTACATTACAGTCTCAGTCAATACACTGCCTTTAAAACACCAGCTGTGGTACATTACAGTCTCAGTCAATACACTGCCTTTAAAACACCAGCTGTGGTACATTACAGTCTCAGTCAATACACTGCCTTTAAAACACCAGCTGTGGTACATTACAGTCTCAGTCAATACACTGCCTTTAAAACACCAGCTGTGGTACATTACAGTCTCAGTCAATACACTGCCTTTAAAACACCAGCTGTGGTACATTACAGTCTCAGTCAATACACTGCCTTTAAAACACCAGCTGTGGTACATTACAGTCTCAGTCAATACACTGCCTTTAAAACACCAGCTGTGGTACATTACAGTCAATACACTGCCTTTAAAACACCAGCTGTGGTACATTACAGTCTCAGTCAATACACTGCCTTTACAACACCAGCTGTGGTACATTACAGTCAATACACTGCCTTTAAAACACCAGCTGTGGTACATTACAGTCTCAGTCAATACACTGCCTTTAAAACACCAGCTGTGGTACATTACAGTCTCAGTCAATACACTGCCTTTAAAACACCAGCTGTGGTACATTACAGTCTCAGTCAATACACTGCCTTTAAAACACCAGCTGTGGTACATTACAGTCTCAGTCAATACACTGCCTTTAAAACACCAGCTGTGGTACATTACAGTCTCAGTCAATACACTGCCTTTAAAACACCAGCTGTGGTACATTACAGTCTCAGTCAATACACTGCCTTTAAAACACCAGCTGTGGTACATTACAGTCAATACACTGCCTTTAAAACACCAGCTGTGGTACATTACAGTCTCAGTCAATACACTGCCTTTAAAACACCAGCTGTGGTACATTACAGTCAATACACTGCCTTTAAAACACCAGCTGTGGTACATTACAGTCTCAGTCAATACACTGCCTTTAAAACACCAGCTGTGGTACATTACAGTCAATACACTGCCTTTAAAACACCAGCTGTGGTACATTACAGTCAATACACTGCCTTTAAAACACCAGCTGTGGTACATTACAGTCAATACACTGCCTTTAAAACACCAGCTGTGGTACATTACAGTCTCAGTCAATACACTGCCTTTAAAACACCAGCTGTGGTACATTACAGTCTCAGTCAATACACTGCCTTTAAAACACCAGCTGTGGTACATTACAGTCTCAGTCAATACACTGCCTTTAAAACACCAGCTGTGGTACATTACAGTCTCAGTCAATACACTGCCTTTAAAACACCAGCTGTGGTACATTACAGTCAATACACTGCCTTTAAAACACCAGCTGTGGTACATTACAGTCAATACACTGCCTTTAAAACACCAGCTGTGGTACATTACAGTCTCAGTCAATACACTGCCTTTAAAACACCAGCTGTGGTACATTACAGTCTCAGTCAATACACTGCCTTTAAAACACCAGCTGTGGTACATTACAGTCTCAGTCAATACACTGCCTTTAAAACACCAGCTGTGGTACATTACAGTCTCAGTCAATACACTGCCTTTAAAACACCAGCTGTGGTACATTACAGACTCAGTCAATACACTGCCTTTAAAACACCAGCTGTGGTACATTACAGTCTCAGTCAATACACTGCCTTTAAAACACCAGCTGTGGTACATTACAGTCTCAGTCAATACACTGCCTTTAAAACACCAGCTGTGGTACATTACAGTCAATACACTGCCTTTAAAACACACTTCTAAGGTCAAATTCCAAACTGAGGTGAATAGGCCGTGACATGTGGGCATTGCAGTAGATTGTACTTAGTCCAAATCAATTGGAATAGTGCCACTTCACTGCCCACTAAGCCTGGCATGGCCACCCTCTCTCTAGCCTCCTCCCCTCTCCCCAGCACACCCCACACACACCCCACACACACACATACATGCTGTCACCATGGTCACCATCTGAGGTAAATATATCCCTCCACCGCTGCCCTGATGAGCTCTCCCTGGGCGCTAGCAGCAGGAAGGGTGTGTGTGTGTGTGTGTGTGTGTGTGTGTTCTAATCATGTCAGACAATACCCTTCATTGCTTACTTACACATAGTCAGGTGTAAGCCCGACCCACAGCCATATGGTGGGTCTCTCTCTGTCCACTAATCCCCGGAACAGAGTGGGAAGACAACTCACTGTTGCCAAAACAACCACATGTCTCCCAACAGACCAGGAGATCCTCCTACCTACATGTCCTACCTACAATAGGGCTCCTACCTACATGTCCTACCTACAATAGGGCTCCTACCTACATGTCCTACCTACAATAGGGCTCCTACCTACATGTCCTACCTACAATAGGGCTCCTACCTACATGTCCTACCTACAATAGGGCTCCTACCTACATGTCCTACCTACAATAGGGCTCCTACCTACATGTCCTACCTACAATAGGGTTCCTACCTACATGTCCTACCTACAATAGGGCTCCTACCTACATGTCCTACCTACAATAGGGCTCCTACCTACATGTCCTACCTACAATAGGGCTCCTACCTACATGTCCTACCTACAATAGGGCTCCTACCTACATGTCCTACCTACAATAGGGCTCCTACCTACATGTCCTACCTACAATAGGGCTCCTACCTACATGTCCTACCTACAATAGGGCTCCTACCTACATGTCCTACCTACAATAGGGCTCCTACCTACATGTCCTACCTACAATAGGGCTCCTACCTACATGTCCTACCTACAATAGGGCTCCTACCTACATGTCCTACCTACAATAGGGCTCCTACCTACATGTCCTACCTACAATAGGGCTCCTACCTACATGTCCTACCTACAATAGGGCTCCTACCTACATGTCCTACCTACAATAGGGCTCCTACCTACATGTCCTACCTACAATAGGGCTCCTACCTACATGTCCTACCTACAATAGGGCTCCTACCTACATGTCCTACCTACAATAGGGCTCCTACCTACATGTCCTACCTACAATAGGGCTCCTACCTACATGTCCTACCTACAATAGGGCTCCTACCTACATGTCCTACCTACAATAGGGCTCCTACCTACATGTCCTACCTACAATAGGGCTCCTACCTACATGTCCTACCTACAATAGGGACACTTCCATATGAAAGCATGGGGTTGATTCAGGAATGATGGCAGAGATTCCACCTGGTCTATCAGCGGGCAGATGGACTGCTAGCATGCTGTTGGATCAACCTGGGGGTTGGTTTGGGGCTGGGCATCGCTGTCTCAGAGGAGGAGGAGGTGAGATGGGACATGGCTCAGACTAAACAACTAAACTTTCTGGATCCCTACCTCTGAAAAACACATAGAACAACTGTTCTGTTAAACGTCTGCTCTGAGAGCAGTCATCTGTAAAATAAGCAGAGACACACACACACACACACACACACACACACACACACACACACACACACACACACACACACACACACACACACACACACACACACACACACACACACACACACACACCTGTGTGGCATCTCTCTCTGGTATTAGGCTATCTGGCAGCAAGAACACACACACACACAAACAGGGGAGCAGTGCTGCCTGGATTATGGGTCAGTGAACACAGACAGAGAGAGGATGGACAGAGCACTGGGGGGAGAGAGAGAGAGAGGATGGACAGAGCACTGGGGGGAGAGAGAGAGAGAGGATGGACAGAGCACTGGGGGGAGAGACAGAGAGTGGATGGACAGAGCGCTGCGGGGGGAGAGAGAGAGGATGGACAGAGCGCTGGGGGAGAGATAGAGAGAGGATGGACAGAGCGCTGCGGGGGGAGAGAGAGAGGATGGACAGAGTGCTGGGGGGGAGAGATAGAGAGAGGATGGACAGAGTGCTGGGGGGAGAGATAGAGAGAGAGGATGGACAGAGTGCTGGGGGGAGAGATAGAGAGAGGATGGACAGAGCGCTGGGGGGAGAGATAGAGAGAGGATGGACAGAGCGCTGGGGGGAGAGATAGAGAGAGGATGGACAGAGCGCTGGGGGAGAGATAGAGGATGGACAGAGCGCTGGGGGGAGAGATAGAGAGAGGATGGACAGAGCGCTGGGGGAGAGAGAGAGAGAGAGAGAGAGGATGGACAGAGTGCTGGGGGGGAGAGATAGAGAGAGGATGGACAGAGGGCTGGGGGAGAGATAGAGAGAGGATGGAAAGAGTGCTGGGGGAGAGAGAGAGAGAGAGAGGATGGACAGAGTGCTGGGGGGAGAGAGAGAGAGAGAGAGAGAGGATGGACAGAGCGCTGGGGGGAGAGATAGAGAGAGGATGGACAGAGTGCTGGGGGAGAGATAGAGAGAGGATGGACAGAGCGCTGGGGGAGAGATAGAGAGAGGATGGATAGAGCGCTGGGGGGGAGAGAGAGAGAGAGGATGGACAGAGTGCTGGGGGAGAGATAGAGAGAGGATGGACAGAGCGCTGGGGGAGAGATAGAGAGAGGATGGATAGAGCGCTGGGGGGAGAGATAGAGAGAGGATGGACAGAGTGCTGGGGGAGAGATAGAGAGAGGATGGACAGAGTGCTGGGGGGAGAGAGAGAGAGAGGATGGACAGAGTTCTGGGGGAGAGAGAGAGAGAGAGAGAGAGAGAGAGGATGGACAGAGCGCTGGGGGGGAGAGATAGAGAGAGAGAGAGAGAGAGGATGGACAGAGTGCTGGGGGAGAGATAGAGAGAGGATGGACAGAGCGCTGGGGGAGAGATAGAGGATGGACAGAGCGCTGGGGGGAGAGATAGAGAGAGGATGGACAGAGCGCTGGGGGGAGAGAGAGAGAGAGAGAGAGAGGATGGACAGAGTGCTGGGGGGGAGAGATAGAGAGAGGATGGACAGAGGGCTGGGGGAGAGATAGAGAGAGGATGGAAAGAGTGCTGGGGGAGAGAGAGAGAGAGAGAGAGAGGATGGACAGAGTGCTGGGGGGAGAGAGAGAGAGAGAGAGAGAGGATGGACAGAGCGCTGGGGGGAGAGATAGAGAGAGGATGGACAGAGTGCTGGGGGAGAGATAGAGAGAGGATGGACAGAGCGCTGGGGGAGAGATAGAGAGAGGATGGATAGAGCGCTGGGGGGGAGAGAGAGAGAGAGGATGGACAGAGTGCTGGGGGAGAGATAGAGAGAGGATGGACAGAGCGCTGGGGGAGAGATAGAGAGAGGATGGATAGAGCGCTGGGGGGAGAGATAGAGAGAGGATGGATAGAGCGCTGGGGGGAGAGATAGAGAGAGGATGGACAGAGTGCTGGGGGAGAGATAGAGAGAGGATGGACAGAGTGCTGGGGGGAGAGAGAGAGAGGATGGACAGAGTTCTGGGGGAGAGAGAGAGAGAGAGAGAGAGAGAGAGAGAGAGAGGATGGACAGAGCGCTGGGGGGGAGAGATAGAGAGAGAGAGAGAGAGAGGATGGACAGAGTGCTGGGGGGAGAGAGAGAGAGAGGATGGACAGAGCGCTGGGGGGAGAGATAGAGAGAGGATGGACAGAGCGCTGGGGGGAGAGATAGAGAGAGGATGGACAGAGCACTGGGGGGAGAGATAGAGGATGGAGAGAGCACTGGGGGGAGAGATAGAGAGAGGATGGAGAGATGGCAGGAGGGCATGCACTGGGCAGGTAGGTAGAGAGAGAGGGGGGATAGAGAGATGAAGAAAAGGCTGGAGAGGGGGATCATGGGGATGGAAAGAGGGCGGGAGAGAGAGAACTGTCTCTTAGCCAGCCCTGTGGTGCAGAAAAGAGACAAGAAGAGAAGAGAAGAGAAGAGAAGAGAAGAGAAGAGAAGAGAAGAGAAGAGAAGAGAAGAGAAGAGAGGATTGGCACCAGCTGTGAATTGAGAAGCGTAACTCCTGAGGAATTCACTATGTTGGAGTTGTAGTCCTCCGTGTGTAAACTCTGAGGAACGGAGACAGGAGTGTGTGGGGGGGTGGGACTACTGGGAACTTTCCTGTAGGAAACACACATACAGTGAAAAACACCCTCACACACCCTCTCTCTCCACATCTGTAGCTCCTGCTCTGGGACTCCTCCATAACCACAGTGTGATTCTCTAATGCTGATTCAGCTAAATGGACCAAAACTCAACAGACTGACCATTTCATACCAGGAGACCAGACGTCACCTGTCTCTCATTACAACATCCTCCTCCTGCCGTACACACACTGCCAGGAGTACGTACGTGTGTGTGTGTGTGTGTGTGTGTGTGTGTGTGTGTGTGTGTGTGTGTGTGTGTGTGTGTGTGTATGTATGTATGTATGTATGTATGTATGTATGTATGTATGTGTCACATCACTATAGCCAACTGCCACTGACTGGGGCCTCCTGGCATGATTTACAATGTGAAATGATTCCCGCTCACTGCTTCTTAAAGGGAACAACTAATTCTGATGAAGATTATTGAATAACATTCCAGAACACCAGAATTACAGTTCTGACATGAGGAATGCTGTTTTTCCACCATCATTCTGCTAGGGGCCACCGAGAAGGGAAGCTACTAGGAAAATTATAAACAGGAAAACTAAGTTGAAGTGATGTCGGAAATATTTTAATAAGGAAGCCAACTTCATCCCCCTTCAATAGTATTTATTTTTGACACATATCGGAGCGAGCTCCTTCGTCAAAAGAACTATCACAACACAGTGTTAGGCTTGGGCGGTATACCGTATACAGTGTTAGGCTTGGGCGGTATACCGTATACAGTGTTAGGCTTGGGTGGTATACCGTATACAGTGTTAGGCTTGGGCGGTATACCGTATACAGTGTTAGGCTTGGGCGGTATACCGTATACAGTGTTAGGCTTGGGCGGTATACCGTATACAGTGTTAGGCTTGGGCGGTATACCGTATACAGTGTTCGGCTTGGGCGGTATACCGTATACAGTGTTAGGCTTGGGCGGTATACCGTATAAAGTGTTAGGCTTGGGCGGTATACCGTATACAGTGTTAGGCTTGGGCGGTATACCGTATACAGTGTTAGGCTTGGGCGGTATACCGTATACAGTGTTAGGCTTGGGCGGTATACCGTATACAGTGTTAGGCTTGGGCGGTATACTGTATACAGTGTTAGGCTTGGGTGGTATACCGTATACAGTGTTAGGCTTGGGTGGTATACCGTATATATATATTTTTTTTTTGTCATTTAGCAGACGCTCTTATCCAGAGCGACTTACAGTAGTGAATGCATACATTTCATACATTGTTTTTCTCCGTACTGGTCCCCCATGGGAATCGAACCCACGACCCTGGCGTTGCAAACACCATGCTCTACCAACTGAGCCACACAGGACCCAGTGTTAGGCTTGGGTGATATACCGTATACAGGGCATTCAGAAAGTATTCATACACCTTTACTTATTCCACATTTTGTTGTGTTATTGCCTGAATTCAAAATGGATGAAATAAAAAATTTTCTCACCCATCTACACACAATACCCCATAATGAAAAAGTGAAAACATGTTTTCAGAAATCTTAAAAATCAAATTTATTGAAAATGAAATACAGAAGTATCGAATTAACATAAGTATTCACCCCCCCTGAGTCAACACTGTCACGGTTGTCGTCGGTGAAGGAAATGGAGGACCAAAACGCAGCAGGTATGCTCATCTTGCTTTTTTAATAAATACAAAATGAACACCAAAAATAACAAAGAACGAACGATCGACAAAAACAGTCTGGTAAGGCACAAGGCTCAACACAGAACAATCACCCACAAATAACAAACACAAACACACCCTAATATATGGGACTCTCAATCAAAGGCAGATAGACAACACCTGCCTTCAACTGAGAGTCCCAACCCCAATTAACCAAACATAGACATACACTCACTAGACTCCACATAGAAATACCTAAACATAAACCAAAACCCGGAATTACTAAATCAAACACCCTTTTAACAAACACACCACCCCGAACCACATAAAACGAATACCCTCTGCCACGTCCTGACCAAACTACAATACTAATTAACACTTATATACTGGCCAGGACGTGACAAACACATGTTGGAATCACCTTCGGCAGTGATTACAGCTGTGAGTCTTTAAGTGTGTAAGAGCTTTAAACACCTGGATTGTACAATATTTGCCAACTACTATATTCAAAATTCTTCAAGCTCTGTCAAATTGGTTGTTGATCATTGATAGACAGCCATTTTCAGGTCTTGCCATAGATTTTCAAGCAGATTTAAGTCAAAACTGTAACTCGGCTACTCAGGAACATTCACTGTCTTCTTGGTAAGCAACTCCAGTGTATATTTGGCCTTGTGTTTGTTTTAGGTTATTGTCCTGCTGAAAGGTGAATTTATCTCCCAGTGTCTGGTGGAAAGCAGACTGAACCAGGTTTTCCTCTAGGATTTAGCCTGTTTAGCTCAATTACATTTCTTTTTTATCCTGAAAAACTCCCTAGTCCTTAACGATTACAAGCATACCCATAACATGATGCAGCCACCACTATGCTTGAAAATATGGAGAGTGCTACTCAGTAACTGAGTTAGGAAGGGCGCCTGTGTCTTTGTAGTGACTGGGTGTATTGATAAACCATCCAAAGTGTAACTAATAACTTCACCAGGCTCAAAGGGATATTCATTGTCTGTTTTTTTTTTGTTTTTTTTACCCATCTACCAATAGGTACACTTCTTTGCGAGGCATTGGAAAACCTCCCTGGTCTGTGTGGTTGAATCTGTGTTTGAAATTCACTGCTCAACTGAGGGACCTTACAGATAATTGTATGGTGGAGTATAGAGATGAGGTAGTCATTCAAAAATCATGTTAAACACTATTATTGCACACAGAGTGAGTCAATGCAACTTATTATGTGCCTTGTTGAGCACATTTTTACTCCTGAATTTATTTATGCTCCTTACCATAACAAAGGAGTTAATACCCATGGAGTCAAAACATTTCAGCTTTTCATTTTTATTAATTTGTAAACATTTACAAAAACATATTCACATAATTCTAGTCTCACAACAAGAGAGAGACAGAGAGAGAGAGAGTGAAAGAGAGAGAGAGCAGAGGTAAAGTGCTAATTCCTGGGGTTCCATGTCTGCTCTGTCACCTTTCATGAGTGAACAGGTCCGTGAGGAGCCTTCCTCTCTCATTACAATCATTACCTCTCTCCTTCCCTCTACTCTCCTCCTTGTTTCCTCTCCTCTTTCATCTTCTCAGGGAAACAGCCAGGTGTTGACACACACACACACACACACACACACACACTCTAAGGGGATACAGTCAGTATACAGTAAGCCTGGGACTAAGGGGATACAGTCAGTATACAGTAAGACTGGGACTAAGGGGATACAGTCAGTATACAGTAAGACTGGGACTAAGAGGATACAGTCAGTATACAGTAAGACTGGGACTAAGAGGATACAGTCAGTATACAGTAAGACTGGGACTAAGAGGATACAGTCAGTATACAGTAAGACTGGGACTAAGAGGATACAGTCAGTATACAGTAAGACTGGGACTAAGGGGATACAGTCAGTATACAGTAAGACTGGGACTAAGAGGATACAGTCAGAATACAGTAAGACTGGGACTAAGAGGATACAGTCAGTATACAGTAAGACTGGGACTAAGGGGATACAGTCAGTATACAGTAAGACTGGGACTAAGAGGATACAGTCAGAATACAGTAAGCCTGGGACTAAGGGGATACAGTCAGTATACAGTAAGCCTGGGACTAAGGGGATACAGTCAGTATACAGTAAGACTGGGACTAAGGGGATACAGTCAGTATACAGTAAGACTGGGACTAAGAGGATACAGTCAGAATACAGTAAGCCTGGGACTAAGGGGATACAGTCAGTATACAGTAAGCCTGGGACTAAGGGGATACAGTCAGAATACAGTAAGACTGGGACTAAGGGGATACAGTCAGTATACAGTAAGACTGGGACTAAGATGATACAGTCAGTATACAGTAAGACTGGGACTAAGAGGATACAGTCAGTATACAGTAAGACTGGGACTAAGAGGATACAGTCAGAATACAGTAAGACTGGGACTAAGAGGAAACAGTCAGAATACAGTAATCCTACCTATCCCACCATTGTTCCTTGGGTTCTCAGTGAGTGTTGGACTCCTTTGCATGGTGTCTCTGTCTCTCTGTCTCTGTCTCTGTCCATCTCAGGTATCTGTTAATGCCCAGGCACCAGGATGAGATGAGCCATGTTATGACAGCTCTATAAGTGGCATCTGACATGACAGGACTCCTTCCTCTCTCTGATAGGTCCTGACATGGTGAGGACAGGACTCCTTCCTCTCTCTGATAGGTCCTGACATGGTGAGGACAGGACTCCTTCCTCTCTCTGATAGGTCCTGACATGGTGAGGACAGGACTCCTTCCTCTCTCTGATAGGTCCTGACATGGTGAGGACAGGACTCCTTCCTCTCTCTGATAGGTCCTGACATGGTGAGGACAGGACTCCTTCCTCTCTCTGATAGGTCCTGACATGGTGAGGACAGGACTCCTTCCTCTCTCTGATAGGTCCTGACATGGTGAGGACAGGACTCCTTCCTCTCTCTGATTGGTCCTGACATCTGAAAGAATGTGCTGTACTTTAACTCTGTCATCAGTGGTGGGTGACTCAACACTGCCTTCCTCTCTTTCTCTCCCTCCCTCTAGCTCGTTCTCCTTCCCTCCTGCTCTGTCTGCATCCTAATTGGCACCCTATTTGCTACACAGTGCACTGCCCTTGTTGGAGTCCTGTGGGAATAAGGGTTTCATTTGGGATGCAGCCTCTGTGGTATAAATGGAGTCTGTCTCTCCAGGCCACGCCTTAGCAGTGGAATGTAGGCATACTGATTCACTTCCTCCCTGATACACACACACACACACACACACACACACACACACACACAGTACCCCCAACCGCGCGCACACACACACACACACACACACACACAGTACCCCCAACCACACACACACACACAGTACCCCCAACCACACACACACACACAGTACCCCCAACCACACACACACACACACAGTACCCCCAACCACACACACACACACACACACACACACACACACACACACACACACAGTACCCCCAACCACACACACACACACACACACACAACCACACACACACACACACACAGTACCCCCAACCGCGCACACACTCTCCTTGCCAAATATATAGCTCTGTTTAGGAGTGGAACTGTCTCCTTGCCAAATATATAGCTCTGTTTAGGAGTGGAACTGGCTCCTTGCCAAATATATAGTTCTGTTTAGGAGTGGAACTGCCTCCTTGCCAAATATATAGCTCTGTTTAGGAGTGGAACTGCCTCCTTGCCAAATATATAGCTCTGTTTAGGAGTGGAACTGTCTCCTTGCCAAATATATAGCTCTGTTTAGGAGTGGAACTGCCTCCTTGCCAAATATATAGCTCTGTTTAGGAGTGGAACTGCCTCCTTGCCAAATATATAGCTCTGTTTAGGAGTGGAACTGTCTCCTTGCCAAATATATAGCTCTGTTGTCACAATAGTTGAAGCCGTGTTGTATGGACCAAACTGCAGACGGAATGTGGATACTCATCTTTTTAATATAGAAGAGCAACGCATACACAGAAAACAATAAACGACTTCAGACAGGCTACCAGGCTATACGTACAAAATAATAGCAGCGCTAGCTCAACCACCCACAAACCCAAGTGACAAACATACTCCTAAATATATGACTCCCAATCAGGAACAACGATCCCCAGCTGTTCCTGATCAGGAGTCACAAGACCAACACAGAAACAGACATACTTGACAACACATACAGACTTCTTCTGCCATGTCCTGACCAAAATACTACACCACTACTCCCTCTGCTGGTCAGGATGTGACATCTGTTTAGGAGTGGAACTGGCTCCTTGCCAAATATATAGCTCTGTTTAGGAGTGGAACAGTTTCCTTGCCAAATATATAGCTCTGTTTAGGAGTGGAACTGTCTCCTTGCCAAATATATAGCTCTGTTTAGGAGTGGAACTGTCTCCTTGCCAAATATATAGCTCTGTTTAGGAGTGGAACAGTCTCCTTGCCTTGCTGTCCTGTCCTCCTCTGTGTCTGTGAGGCGCTTGAGCCTGAGGTTTAGGTAGAGAGAAGAGGGATGGGCCACGGATTAAACCCTAAAAACAGCCTCCACCACGGCTCCTGGTAGAGAGGAGAACTCTCTTCATTATTAACAGCACCTGAGTGGGTTTACATTCAGTTCAGTTCCTGAACACTTCTCCTTCAGTGGTCATCCCTGGTCTCCTACCCAGACACCTCCTGTGTCCTGACATCACCCCTCCTTCAGTGGTCAGCCCTGGCCTCCTACCCAGACATCCCCTCTCCTTCAGTGGTCATCCCTGGTCTCCTACCCAGACACCCCCTCTCCTTCAGTGGTCATCCCTGGTCTCCTACCCAGACACCCCCTCTCCTTCAGTGGTCAGCCCTGGCCTCCTACCCAGACACCCCCTCTCCTTCAGTGGTCATCCCTGGTCTCCTACCCAGACATCCCCTCTCCTTCAGTGGTCATCCCTGGTCTCCTACCCAGACACCCCCTCTCCTTCAGTGGTCAGCCCTGGCCTCCTACCCAGACATCCCCTCTCCTTCAGTGGTCATCCCTGGTCTCCTACCCAGACATCCCCTCTCCTTCAGTGGTCATCCCTGGTCTCCTACCCAGACACCCCCTCTCCTTCAGTGGTCATCCCTGGTCTCCTACCCAGACACCTCCTCTCCTTCAGTGGTCAGCCCTGGTCTCCTACCCAGACATCACCCCACCTTCAGTGATCAGCCCTGGTCTCCTACCCAGACACCCCCTCTCCTTCAGTGGTCATGCCTGGCCTCCTACCCAGACATCACCCCTCCTTGAGTGGTCAGCCCTGGTGTCCTACCCAGACACCTCCTGTGTCCTGACATCACCCCTCCTTCAGTGGTCATCCCTGGCCTCCTACCCAGACATCCCCTCTCCTTCAGTGGTCATCCCTGGTCTCCTACCCAGACACCCCCTCTCCTTCAGTGGTCATCCCTGGTCTCCTACCGAGACATCCCCTCTCCTTCAGTGGTCATCCCTGGTCTCCTACCCAGACATCCCCTCTCCTTCAGTGGTCATCCCTGGTCTCCTACCCAGACACCCCCTCTCCTTCAGTGGTCAGCCCTGGTCTCCTACCCAGACATCCCCTCTCCTTCAGTGGTCAGCCCTGGTCTCCTACCCAGACACCCCCTCTCCTTCAGTGGTCAGCCCTGGTCACCTACCCAGACACCTCCTGTGTCCTGACATCACCCCTCCTTCAGTGGTCATCCCTGGTCTCCTACCCAGACACCCCCTCTCCTTCAGCGGTCAGCCCTGGTCTCCTACCCAGAATGAGGCTGTGTGAGATATTCTCTCATTAAAGTGTGTTTTCACCCTCAGTAATGGACCTCTGTGAATGGATGATGTGTTTAACATTAGTGACATGTCTGGATGTCTCGTAGGGTTAAGATGGAGGGAAGAAGACAGTATGAGAATGACGTTGAGTGAGAGAGAGAGAGACAGAGAGATGAAATACTATTAGGTAGAGCAGTAGAGAGAGAGAGAGACAGAGAGAGACAGAGAGAGACAGAGAGAGACAAAGAGAGACAAAGAGACAGAGAGATGAAATACTATTAGGTAGAGCTGTAGAGACAGACAGAGACAGAGAGAGACAGAGAGACAGAGAGAGACAAAGAGACAGAGAGAGACAGAGAGAGACAAAGAGACAGAGAGATGAAATACTATTAGGTAGAGCAGTAGAGAGAGACAGAGAGACAGAGAGAGACAGAGAGACAGAGAGATGAAATACTATTAGGTAGAGCAGTAGAGACAGACAGAGACAGAGAGAGACAGAGAGAGACAGAGAGAGACAGAGAGAAGAAATACTATTAGGTAGAGCAGTAGAGAGACAGAGAGAGACAGAGAGACAGAGAGACAGAGAGAAACAGAGAGAGACAGAGAGAGAGAGAGACAGAGAGATGAAATACTATTAGGTAGAGCAGTAGAGACAGACAGAGATTAAATACTATTAGGTAGAGCAGTAGAGACAGACAGAGAGAGACAGAGAGAGACAGAGAGAGACAGAGAGAGACAGAGAGACAGAGAGACAGAGAGATGAAATACTATTAGGTAGAGCAGTAGAGAGAGACAGAGAGACAGAGAGAGACAGAGAGACAGAGAGACAGAGAGATTAAACACTATTAGGTAGAGCAGTAGAGAGAGACAGAGAGACAGAGAGAGACAGAGAGACAGAGAGATTAAACACTATTAGGTAGAGCACTAGAGAGAGACAGAGAGACAGAGAGACAGAGAGAGACAGAGAGACAGAGAGATTAAACACTATTAGGTAGAGCACTAGAGAGAGACAGAGAGACAGAGAGACAGAGAGAGACAGAGAGACAGAGAGATTAAACACTATTAGGTAGAGCACTAGAGAGAGACAGAGAGACAGAGAGACAGAGAGAGACAGAGAGACAGAGAGATTAAACACTATTAGGTAGAGCACTAGAGAGAGACAGAGAGACAGAGAGAGACAGAGAGACAGAGAGACAGAGAGGTGAAACACTATTAGGTAGAGCACTAGAGAGAGACAGAGAGACAGAGAGACAGAGAGGTGAAACACTATTAGGTAGAGCAGTAGAGACAGAATAAAGGAGGAGAGTCTGTTCTGTCTACATGTAATGTGATGTGTTTACTTTCTGCTCTGTAGCTAGAAACTTCATTACACCAATCACAGTGAGTTCACTAACGAGGTTAAACGACAAACCACAGAACAGAGAGGATGAGAGAGAATGAGAGGACGACTGAAGAGAGGAGGAGGAGAGGAAAAGTGTTCTAATCCAGCTGCAGACAGGAGGGAACATGTAAGCCAGTGCAACCCTACACACAACAACCAAGAACATGTGGGTGCATGGCTGAGTGTGTGGGTGCATGGCTGAGTGTGTGGGTGCATGGCTGAGTGTGTGGGTGCATGGCTGAGTGTGTGGGTATAGTGTAGCCAACAGGAGGAGGGTCTAGGTATAGTGTAGCCAGGAGGAGGGTCTAGGTATAGTGTAGCCAGGAGGAGGGTCTAGGTATAGTGTAGCCAGGAGGAGGAGGGTCTAGGTATAGTGTAGCCAACAGGAGGAGGGTCTAGGTATAGTGTAGCCAGGAGGAGGGTCTAGGTATAGTGTAGTCAACAGGAGGAGGGTCTAGGTATAGTGTAGTCAACAGGAGGAGGGTCTAGGTATAGTGTAGCCAACAGGAGGAGGGTCTAGGTATAGTGTAGCCAGGAGGAGGGTCTAGGTATAGTGTAGCCAGGAGGAGGGTCTAGGTATAGTGTAGCCAACAGGAGGAGGGTCTAGGTATAGTGTAGCCAACAGGAGGAGGGTCTAGGTATAGTGTAGCCAACAGGAGGAGGGTCTAGGTATAGTGTAGCCAACAGGAGGAGGGTCTAGGTATAGTGTAGCCAGGAGGAGGAGGGTCTAGGTATAGTGTAGCCAACAGGAGGAGGGTCTAGGTATAGTGTAGCCAGGAGGAGGGTCTAGGTATAGTGTAGCCAACAGGAGGAGGGTCTAGGTATAGTGTAGCCAACAGGAGGAGGGTCTAGGTATAGTGTAGCCAACAGGAGGAGGGTCTAGGTATAGTGTAGCCAGGAGGAGGAGGGTCTAGGTATAGTGTAGCCAACAGGAGGAGGGTCTAGGTATAGTGTAGCCAGGAGGAGGGTCTAGGTATAGTGTAGTCAACAGGAGGAGGGTCTAGGTATAGTGTAGTCAACAGGAGGAGGGTCTAGGTATAGTGTAGCCAACAGGAGGAGGGTCTAGGTATAGTGTAGCCAGGAGGAGGGTCTAGGTATAGTGTAGCCAACAGGAGTAGGGTCTAGGTATAGTGTAGCCAGGAGGAGGAGGGTCTAGGTATAGTGTAGCCAGGAGGAGGGTCTAGGTATAGTGTAGCCAGGAGGAGGGTCTAGGTATAGTGTAGCCAACAGGAGGAGGGTCTAGGTATAGTGTAGCCAGGAGGAGGAGGGTCTAGGTATAGTGTAGCCAGGAGGAGGGTCTAGGTATAGTGTAGCCAACAGGAGGAGGGTCTAGGTATAGTGTAGCCAACAGGAGGAGGGTCTAGGTATAGTGTAGCCAGGAGGAGGGTCTAGGTATAGTGTAGCCAGGAGGAGGGTCTAGGTATAGTGTAGCCAGGAGGAGGAGGGTCTAGGTATAGTGTAGCCAACAGGAGGAGGGTCTAGGTATAGTGTAGCCAACAGGAGGAGGGTCTAGGTATAGTGTAGCCAACAGGAGGAGGGTCTAGGTATAGTGTAGCCAACAGGAGGAGGGTCTAGGTATAGTGTAGCCAACAGGAGGAGGGTCTAGGTATAGTGTAGCCAACAGGAGGAGGGTCTAGGTATAGTGTAGCCAACAGGAGGAGGGTCTAGGTATAGTGTAGCCAGGAGGAGGAGGGTCTAGGTATAGTGTAGCCAACAGGAGGAGGGTCTAGGTATAGTGTAGCCAACAGAAGGAGGGTCTAGGTATAGTGTAGTCAACAGGAGGAGGGTCTAGGTATAGTGTAGCCAGGAGGAGGAGGGTCTAGGTATAGTGTAGCCAACAGGAGGAGGGTCTAGGTATAGTGTAGTCAACAGGAGGAGGGTCTAGGTATAGTGTAGCCAGGAGGAGGAGGGTCTAGGTATAGTGTAGCCAACAGGAGGAGGGTCTAGGTATAGTGTAGCCAACAGGAGGAGGGTCTAGGTATAGTGTAGCCAGGAGGAGGAGGGTCTAGGTATAGTGTAGCCAACAGGAGGAGGGTCTAGGTATAGTGTAGCCAACAGAAGGAGGGTCTAGGTATAGTGTAGCCAGGAGGAGGGTCTAGGTATAGTGTAGCCAACAGGAGGAGGGTCTAGGTATAGTGTAGCCAGGAGGAGGGTCTAGGTATAGTGTAGCCAACAGGAGGAGGGTCTAGGTATAGTGTAGCCAGGAGGAGGGTCTAGGTATAGTGTAGCCAACAGGAGGAGGATCTAGGTATAGTGTAGCCAACAGGAGGAGGGTCTAGGTATAGTGTAGTCAACAGGAGGAGGGTCTAGGTATAGTGTAGCCAGGAGGAGGGTCTAGGTATAGTGTAGCCAACAGGAGGAGGGTCTAGGTATAGTGTAGCCAGGAGGAGGAGGATCTAGGTATAGTGTAGCCAACAGGAGGAGGGTCTAGGTATAGTGTAGCCAGGAGGAGGAGGGTCTAGGTAGAGTGTAGCCAACAGGAGGAGGGTCTAGGTAGAGTGTAGCCAACAGGAGGAGGGTCTAGGTATAGTGTAGCCAGGAGGAGGGTCTAGGTATAGTGTAGCCAACAGGAGGAGGGTCTAGGTATAGTGTAGCCAGGAGGAGGGTCTAGGTATAGTGTAGCCAACAGGAGGAGGGTCTAGGTATAGTGTAGCCAGGAGGAGGAGGATCTAGGTATAGTGTAGCCAACAGGAGGAGGGTCTAGGTATAGTGTAGCCAGGAGGAGGGTCTAGGTATAGTGTAGCCAGGAGGAGGGTCTAGGTATAGTGTAGCCAGGAGTAGGGTCTAGGTATAGTGTAGCCAGGAGGAGGGTCTAGGTATAGTGTAGCCAACAGGAGGAGGGTCTAGGTATAGTGTAGCCAGGAGGAGGGTCTAGGTATAGTGTAGCCAACAGGAGGAGGGTCTAGGTATAGTGTAGCCAGGAGGAGGGTCTAGGTATAGTGTAGCCAGGAGGAGGGTCTAGGTATAGTGTAGCCAACAGGAGGAGGGTCTAGGTATAGTGTAGCCAACAGGAGGAGGGTCTAGGTATAGTGTAGCCAGGAGGAGGAGGGTCTAGGTATAGTGTAGCCAACAGGAGGAGGGTCTAGGTATAGTGTAGCCAACAGGAGGAGGGTCTAGGTATAGTGTAGCCAGGAGGAGGAGGGTCTAGGTAGAGTGTAGCCAACAGGAGGAGGGTCTAGGTATAGTGTAGCCAGGAGGAGGGTCTAGGTATAGTGTAGCCAACAGGAGGAGGGTCTAGGTATAGTGTAGCCAACAGGAGGAGGGTCTAGGTATAGTGTAGCCAGGAGGAGGAGGGTCTAGGTATAGTGTAGCCAACAGGAGGAGGGTCTAGGTATAGTGTAGCCAACAGGAGGAGGGTCTAGGTATAGTGTAGCCAGGAGGAGGAGGGTCTAGGTAGAGTGTAGCCAACAGGAGGAGGGTCTAGGTAGAGTGTAGCCAACAGGAGGAGGGTCTAGGTATAGTGTAGCCAACAGGAGGAGGGTCTAGGTATAGTGTAGCCAACAGGAGGAGGGTCTAGGTATAGTGTAGCCAACAGGAGGAGGATCTAGGTATAGTGTAGCCAACAGGAGGAGGGTCTAGGTATAGTGTAGTCAACAGGAGGAGGGTCTAGGTATAGTGTAGCCAGGAGGAGGAGGGTCTAGGTATAGTGTAGCCAACAGGAGGAGGGTCTAGGTATAGTGTAGCCAGGAGGAGGGTCTAGGTATAGTGTAGCCAACAGGAGGAGGGTCTAGGTATAGTGTAGCCAGGAGGAGGGTCTAGGTATAGTGTAGCCAACAGGAGGAGGGTCTAGGTATAGTGTAGCCAGGAGGAGGAGGGTCTAGGTATAGTGTAGCCAACAGGAGGAGGGTCTAGGTATAGTGTAGCCAGGAGGAGGGTCTAGGTATAGTGTAGCCAACAGGAGGAGGGTCTAGGTATAGTGTAGCCAGGAGGAGGAGGGTCTAGGTAGAGTGTAGCCAACAGGAGGAGGGTCTAGGTAGAGTGTAGCCAACAGGAGGAGGGTCTAGGTATAGTGTAGCCAACAGGAGGAGGGTCTAGGTATAGTGTAGCCAGGAGGAGGGTCTAGGTATAGTGTAGCCAGGAGGAGGGTCTAGGTATAGTGTAGCCAACAGGAGGAGGGTCTAGGTATAGTGTAGCCAACAGGAGGAGGGTCTAGGTATAGTGTAGTCAACAGGAGGAGGGTCTAGGTATAGTGTAGCCAACAGGAGGAGGGTCTAGGTATAGTGTAGCCAGGAGGAGGAGGGTCTAGGTATAGTGTAGCCAACAGGAGGAGGGTCTAGGTATAGTGTAGCCAGGAGGAGGGTCTAGGTATAGTGTAGCCAACAGGAGGAGGGTCTAGGTATAGTGTAGCCAGGAGGAGGAGGGTCTAGGTAGAGTGTAGCCAACAGGAGGAGGGTCTAGGTAGAGTGTAGCCAACAGGAGGAGGGTCTAGGTATAGTGTAGCCAACAGGAGGAGGGTCTAGGTATAGTGTAGCCAACAGGAGGAGGGTCTAGGTA
The DNA here is from genome assembly GCF_965601325.2 of Salmo salar. Lineage (NCBI taxonomy): Eukaryota > Metazoa > Chordata > Actinopteri > Salmoniformes > Salmonidae > Salmo > Salmo salar. The sequence goes on along the minus strand of NC_138307.1, from coordinate 77,707,026 downwards.
TAGTGTAGCCAACAGGAGGAGGATCTAGGTATAGTGTAGCCAACAGGAGGAGGGTCTAGGTATAGTGTAGTCAACAGGAGGAGGGTCTAGGTATAGTGTAGCCAGGAGGAGGGTCTAGGTATAGTGTAGCCAGGAGGAGGAGGGTCTAGGTATAGTGTAGCCAACAGGAGTAGGGTCTAGGTATAGTGTAGCCAGGAGGAGGGTCTAGGTAGAGTGTAGCCAACAGGAGGAGGGTCTAGGTATAGTGTAGCCAGGAGGAGGAGGGTCTAGGTATAGTGTAGCCAGGAGGAGGGTCTAGGTATAGTGTAGCCAACAGGAGGAGGAGGGTCTAGGTATAGTGTAGCCAGGAGGAGGGTCTAGGTATAGTGTAGCCAACAGGAGGAGGGTCTAGGTATAGTGTAGCCAACAGGAGGAGGGTCTAGGTATAGTGTAGCCAGGAGGAGGGTCTAGGTATAGTGTAGCCAACAGGAGGAGGGTCTAGGTATAGTGTAGCCAGGAGGAGGGTCTAGGTATAGTGTAGCCAGGAGGAGGGTCTAGGTATAGTGTAGCCAACAGGAGGAGGGTCTAGGTATAGTGTAGCCAACAGGAGGAGGGTCTAGGTATAGTGTAGTCAACAGGAGGAGGGTCTAGGTATAGTGTAGCCAACAGGAGGAGGGTCTAGGTATAGTGTAGCCAGGAGGAGGAGGGTCTAGGTATAGTGTAGCCAACAGGAGGAGGGTCTAGGTATAGTGTAGCCAGGAGGAGGGTCTAGGTATAGTGTAGTCAACAGGAGGAGGGTCTAGGTATAGTGTAGTCAACAGGAGGAGGGTCTAGGTATAGTGTAGCCAACAGGAGGAGGGTCTAGGTATAGTGTAGCCAGGAGGAGGGTCTAGGTATAGTGTAGCCAACAGGAGTAGGGTCTAGGTATAGTGTAGCCAGGAGGAGGAGGGTCTAGGTATAGTGTAGCCAGGAGGAGGGTCTAGGTATAGTGTAGCCAGGAGGAGGGTCTAGGTATAGTGTAGCCAACAGGAGGAGGGTCTAGGTATAGTGTAGCCAACAGGAGGAGGGTCTAGGTATAGTGTAGCCAGGAGGAGGGTCTAGGTATAGTGTAGCCAACAGGAGGAGGGTCTAGGTAGAGTGTAGCCAACAGGAGGAGGGTCTAGGTATAGTGTAGCCAGGAGGAGGGTCTAGGTAGAGTGTAGCCAGGAGGAGGGTCTAGGTATAGTGTAGCCAGGAGGAGGGTCTAGGTATAGTGTAGCCAGGAGGAGGATCTAGGTATAGTGTAGCCAGGAGGAGGGTCTAGGTATAGTGTAGCCAACAGGAGGAGGGTCTAGGTATAGTGTAGCCAATAGGAGGAGGGTCTAGGTATAGTGTAGCCAACAGGAGGAGGGTCTAGGTATAGTGTAGCCAATAGGAGGAGGGTCTAGGTATAGTGTAGCCAACAGGAGGAGCGTCTAGGTATAGTGTAGCCAGGAGGAGGGTCTAGGTATAGTGTAGCCAGGAGGAGGGTCTAGGTATAGTGTAGCCAGGAGGAGGGTCTAGGTATAGTGTAGCCAGGAGGAGGGTCTAGGTATAGTGTAGCCAACAGGAGGAGGATCTAGGTATAGTGTAGCCAGGAGGAGGGTCTAGGTATAGTGTAGCCAACAGGAGGAGGGTCTAGGTATAGTGTAGCCAACAGGAGGAGGGTCTAGGTATAGTGTAGCCAACAGGAGGAGGGTCTAGGTATAGTGTAGCCAACAGGAGGAGGGTCTAGGTATAGTGTAGCCAGGAGGAGGGTCTAGGTATAGTGTAGCCAGGAGGAGGGTCTAGGTATAGTGTAGCCAACAGGAGGAGGGTCTAGGTATAGTGTAGCCAGGAAGAGGGTCTAGGTATAGTGTAGCCAGGAGGAGGGTCTAGGTATAGTGTAGCCAGGAGGAGGGTCTAGGTATAGTGTAGCCAGAAGGAGGGTCTAGGTATAGTGTAGCCAGGAGGAGGGTCTAGGTATAGTGTAGCCAACAGGAGGAGGGTCTAGGTAGAGTGTAGCCAGGAGGAGGGTCTAGGTATAGTGTAGCCAGGAGGAGGGTCTAGGTATAGTGTAGCCATGAGGAGGGTCTAGGTATAGTGTAGCCAGGAGGAGGGTCTAGGTATAGTGTAGCCAACAGGAGGAGGGTCTAGGTATCGTGTAGCCAGGAGGAGGGTCTAGGTATAGTGTAGCCAACAGGAGGAGGGTCTAGGTATAGTGTAGCCAACAGGAGTAGGGTCTAGGTATAGTGTAGCCAGGAGGAGGGTCTAGGTATAGTGTAGCCAACAGGAGGAGGGTCTAGGTATAGTGTAGCCAACAGGAGGAGGGTCTAGGTATAGTGTAGCCAACAGGAGGAGGGTCTAGGTATAGTGTAGCCAACAGGAGGAGGAGGGTCTAGGTATAGTGTAGCCAACAGGAGGAGGGTCTAGGTATAGTGTAACCAACAGGAGGAGGGTCTATGTATAGTGTAGTCAACAGGAGGAGGGTCTAGGTATAGTGTAGCCAGGAGGAGGGTCTAGGTATAGTGTAGCCAGGAGGAGGAGGGTCTAGGTATAGTGTAGCCAACAGGAGGAGGGTCTAGGTATAGTGTAGCCAGGAGGAGGAGGGTCTAGGTATAGTGTAGCCAGGAGGAGGGTCTAGGTATAGTGTAGCCAACAGGAGGAGGGTCTAGGTATAGTGTAGCCAGGAGGAGGGTCTAGGTATAGTGTAGCCAGGAGGAGGGTCTAGGTATAGTGTAGCCAGGAGGAGGGTCTAGGTATAGTGTAGCCAACAGGCGGAGGGTCTAGGTATAGTGTAGCCAACAGGAGGAGGGTCTAGGTATAGTGTAGCCAACAGGAGGAGGGTCTAGGTATAGTGTAGCCAGGAGGAGGAGGGTCTAGGTATAGTGTAACCAGGAGGAGGAGGGTCTAGGTATAGTGTAGCCAACAGGAGGAGGGTCTAGGTATAGTGTAGTCAACAGGAGGAGGGTCTAGGTATAGTGTAGCCAGGAGGAGGGTCTAGGTATAGTGTAGCCAACAGGAGGAGGGTCTAGGTATAGTGTAGCCAACAGGAGGAGCGTCTAGGTATAGTGTAGCCAGGAGGAGGAGGGTCTATGTATAGTGTAGCCAGGAGGAGGGTCTAGGTATAGTGTAGCCAACAGGAGGAGGAGGGTCTAGGTATAGTGTAGCCAGGAGGAGGGTCTAGGTATAGTGTAGCCAACAGGAGGAGGGTCTAGGTATAGTGTAGCCAATAGGAGGAGGGTCTAGGTATAGTGTAGCCAGGAGGAGGAGGGTCTAGGTATAGTGTAGCCAGGAGGAGGGTCTAGGTATAGTGTAGCCAACAGGAGGAGGGTCTAGGTATAGTGTAGCCAACAGGAGGAGGGTCTAGGTATAGTGTAGCCAGGAGGAGGAGGGTCTAGGTATAGTGTAGCCAATAGGAGGAGGGTCTAGGTATAGTGTAGCCAACAGGAGGAGCGTCTAGGTATAGTGTAGCCAACAGGAGGAGCGTCTAGGTATAGTGTAGCCAACAGGAGGAGGATCTAGGTATAGTGTAGCCAGGAGGAGGAGGGTCTAGGTATAGTGTAGCCAACAGGAGGAGGGTCTAGGTATAGTGTAGCCAGGAGGAGGAGGGTCTAGGTATAGTGTAGCCAGGAGGAGGGTCTAGGTATAGTGTAGCCAGGAGGAGGGTCTAGGTATAGTGTAGCCAGGAGGAGGGTCTAGGTATAGTGTAGCCAACAGGAGGAGGGTCTAGGTATAGTGTAGCCAACAGGAGGAGGGTCTAGGTATAGTGTAGCCAACAGGAGTAGGATCTAGGTATAGTGTAGCCAGGCGGAGGAGGGTCTAGGTATAGTGTAGTCAACAGGAGGAGGGTCTAGGTATAGTGTAGCCAGGAGGAGGAGGGTCTAGGTATAGTGTAGTCAACAGGAGGAGGGTCTAGGTATAGTGTAGCCAGGAGGAGGGTCTAGGTATAGTGTAGCCAACAGGAGGAGGAGGGTCTAGGTATAGTGTAGCCAGGAGGAGGGTCTAGGTATAGTGTAGCCAACAGGAGGAGGGTCTAGGTATAGTGTAGCCAGGAGGAGGAGGATCTAGGTATAGTGTAGCCAGGAGGAGGAGGGTCTAGGTATAGTGTAGCCAATAGGAGGAGGGTCTAGGTATAGTGTAGCCAACAGGAGGAGGGTCTAGGTATAGTGTAGCCAGGAGGAGGGTCTAGGTATAGTGTAGCCAGGAGGAGGAGGGTCTAGGTATAGTGTAGCCAGGAGGAGGAGGGTCTAGGTATAGTGTAGCCAGGAGGAGGGTCTAGGTATAGTGTAGCCAACAGGAGGAGGGTCTAGGTATAGTGTAGCCAGGAGGAGGAGGATCTAGGTATAGTGTAGCCAGGAGGAGGAGGGTCTAGGTATAGTGTAGCCAACAGGAGGAGGGTTTAGGTATAGTGTAGTCAACAGGAGGAGGATCTAGGTATAGTGTAGCCAGGAGGAGGGTCTAGGTATAGTGTAGCCAACAGGAGGAGGGTCTAGGTAGAGTGTAGCCAACAGGAGGAGGATCTAGGTATAGTGTAGCCAACAGAAGGAGAGTCTAGGTATAGTGTAGCCAGGAGGAGGAGGGTCTAGGTATAGTGTAGCCAGGAGGAGGGTCTAGGTATAGTGTAGCCAACAGGAGGAGGGTCTAGGTATAGTGTAGCCAGGAGGAGGGTCTAGGTATAGTGTAGCCAACAGGAGGAGGGTCTAGGTATAGTGTAGCCAACAGGAGGAGGGTCTAGGTATCGTGTAGCCAGGAGGAGGGTCTAGGTATAGTGTAGCCAACAGGAGGAGGGTCTAGGTATAGTGTAGCCAGGAGGAGGAGGGTCTAGGTATAGTGTAGCCAACAGGAGGAGGGTCTAGGTATAGTGTAGCCAACAGGAGGAGGATCTAGGTATAGTGTAGCCAGGAGGAGGGTCTAGGTATAGTGTAGCCAGGAGGAGGGTCTAGGTATAGTGTAGCCAACAGGAGGAGGGTCTAGGTATAGTGTAGCCAGGAGGAGGGTCTAGGTATAGTGTAGCCAACAGGAGGAGGATCTAGGTATAGTGTAGCCAGGAGGAGGGTCTAGGTATAGTGTAGCCAGGAGGAGGAGGGTCTAGGTATAGTGTAGCCAGGAGGAGGGTCTAGGTATAGTGTAGCCAACAGGAGGAGGGTCTATGTATAGTGTAGCCAGGAGGAGGGTCTAGGTATAGTGTAGCCAGGAGGAGGGTCTAGGTATAGTGTAGCCAACAGGAGGAGGATCTAGGTATAGTGTAGCCAGGAGGAGGGTCTAGGTATAGTGTAGCCAACAGGAGGAGCGTCTAGGTATAGTGTAGTCAACAGGAGGAGGGTCTAGGTATAGTGTAGCCAGGAGGAGGGTCTAGGTATAGTGTAGCCAACAGGAGGAGGGTCTAGGTATAGTGTAGCCAACAGGAGGAGGGTCTAGGTATAGTGTAGCCAACAGGAGGAGGGTCTAGGTATAGTGTAGCCAACAGGAGGAGGGTCTAGGTATAGTGTAGCCAGGAGGAGGGTCTAGGTATAGTGTAGCCAACAGGAGGAGGGTCTAGGTATAGTGTAGCCAGGAGGAGGGTCTAGGTATAGTGTAGCCAGGAGGAGGGTCTAGGTATAGTGTAGCCAGGAGGAGGGTCTAGGTATAGTGTAGCCAACAGGAGGAGGGTCTAGGTATAGTGTAGCCAACAGGAGGAGGGTCTAGGTATAGTGTAGCCAGGAGGAGGGTCTAGGTAGAGTGTAGCCAATAGGAGGAGGGTCTAGGTATAGTGTAGCCAACAGGAGGAGGGTCTAGGTATAGTGTAGCCAGGAGGAGGAGGGTCTAGGTATAGTGTAGCCAACAGGAGGAGGGTCTAGGTATAGTGTAGCCAACAGGAGGAGGGTCTAGGTATAGTGTAGCCAACAGGAGGAGGATCTAGGTATAGTGTAGCCAGGAGGAGGAGGGTCTAGGTATAGTGTAGCCAACAGGAGGAGGGTCTAGGTATAGTGTAGCCAACAGGAGGAGGGTCTAGGTATAGTGTAGCCAACAGGAGGAGGGTCTAGGTATAGTGTAGCCAACAGGAGGAGGGTCTAGGTATAGTGTAGCCAACAGGAGGAGGATCTAGGTATAGTGTAGCCAGGAGGAGGAGGGTCTAGGTATAGTGTAGTCAACAGGAGGAGGGTCTAGGTATAGTGTAGCCAACAGGAGGAGGGTCTAGGTATAGTGTAGCCAACAGGAGGAGGGTCTAGGTATAGCGTAGCCAATAGGATGAGGGTCTAGGTATAGTGTAGCCAACAGGAGGAGGGTCTAGGTATAGTGTAGCCAACAGGAGGAGGGTCTAGGTATAGTGTAGCCAACAGGAGGAGGGTCTAGGTATAGTGTAGCCAACAGGAGGAGGGTCTAGGTATAGCGTAGCCAGGAGGAGGGTCTAGGTATAGTGTAGCCAACAGGAGGAGGGTCTAGGTATAGTGTAGCCAGGAGGAGGGTCTAGGTATAGTGTAGCCAACAGGAGGAGGGTCTAGGTATAGTGTAGCCAACAGGAGGAGGGTCTAGGTATAGTGTAGCCAACAGGAGGAGGGTCTAGGTATAGTGTAGCCAGGAGGAGGAGGGTCCAGGTATAGTGTAGCCAACAGGAGGAGGGTCTAGGTATAGTGTAGCCAACAGGAGGAGGGTCTAGGTATAGTGTAGCCAACAGGAGGAGGGTCTAGGTATAGTGTAACCAACAGGAGTAGGGTCTAGGTATAGTGTAGCCAGGAGGAGGAGGGTCTAGGTATAGTGTAGCCAACAGGAGGAGGGTCTAGGTATAGTGTAGCCAGGAGGAGGGTCTAGGTATAGTGTAGCCAGGAGGAGGGTCTAGGTATAGTGTAGCCAGGAGGAGGGTCTAGGTATAGTGTAGCCAGGAGGAGGAGGATCTAGGTATAGTGTAGCCAACAGGAGGAGGGTCTAGGTATAGTGTAGCCAACAGGAGGAGGGTCTAGGTATAGTGTAGCCAACAGGAGGAGGGTCTAGGTATAGTGTAGCCAGGAGGAGGGTCTAGGTATAGTGTAGCCAGGAGGAGGGTCTAGGTATAGTGTAGCCAGGAGTAGGGTCTAGGTATAGTGTAGCTAGGAGGAGGGTCTAGGTATAGTGTAGCCAACAGGAGGAGGGTCTAGGTATAGTGTAGCCAGGAGGAGGATCTAGGTATAGTGTAGCCAACAGAAGGAGGGTCTAGGTATAGTGTAGCCAGGAGGAGGAGGATCTAGGTATAGTGTAGCCAACAGGAGGAGGGTCTAGGTATAGTGTAGCCAGGAGGAGGGTCTAGGTATAGTGTAGCCAACAGGAGGAGGGTCTAGGTATAGTGTAGTCAACAGGAGGAGGGTCTAGGTATAGTGTAGCCAACAGGAGGAGGATCTATGTATAGTGTAGTCAACAGGAGGAGGGTCTAGGTATAGTGTAGTCAACAGGAGGAGGGTCTAGGTATAGTGTAGCCAACAGGAGGAGGGTCTAGGTATAGTGTAGTCAACAGGAGGAGGGTCTAGGTATAGTGTAGCCAACAGGAGGAGGGTCTAGGTATAGTGTAGCCAACAGGAGGAGGGTCTAGGTATAGTGTAGCCAGGAGGAGGAGGGTCTAGGTATCGTGTAGCCAGGAGGAGGGTCTAGGTATAGTGTAGCCAACAGGAGGAGGGTCTAGGTATCGTGTAGCCAACAGGAGGAGGGTCTAGGTATAGTGTAGCCAGGAGGAGGAGGGTCTAGGTATAGTGTAGCCAGGAGGAGGGTCTAGGTATAGTGTAGCCAACAGGAGTAGGGTCTAGGTATAGTGTAGCCAACAGGAGGAGGGTCTAGGTATAGTGTAGCCAGGAGGAGGGTCTAGGTATAGTGTAGCCAGGAGGAGGGTCTAGGTATAGTGTAGCCAGGAGGAGGGTCTAGGTATAGTGTAGCCAACAGGAGGAGGGTCCAGGTATAGTGTAGCCAGGAGGAGGGTCTAGGTATAGTGTAGCTAGGAGGAGGGTCTAGGTATAGTGTAGCCAACAGGAGGAGGGTCTAGGTATAGTGTAGCCAGGAGGAGGGTCTAGGTATAGTGTAGCCAACAGGAGGAGGGTCTAGGTATAGTGTAGCCAGGAGGAGGGTCTAGGTATAGTGTAGCCAGGAGGAGTAGGGTCTAGGTATAGTGTAGCCAGGAGGAGGAGGGTCTAGGTAGAGTGTAGCCAACAGGAGAAGGGTCTAGGTATAGTGTAGCCAACAGGAGGAGGGTCTAGGTATAGTGTAACCAACAGGAGTAGGGTCTAGGTATAGTGTAGCCAGGAGGAGGAGGGTCTAGGTATAGTGTAGCCAACAGGAGGAGGGTCTAGGTATAGTGTAGCCAGGAGGAGGAGGGTCTAGGTATAGTGTAGCCAACAGGAGGAGGGTCTAGGTATAGTGTAGCCAGGAGGAGGGTCTAGGTATAGTGTAGCCAGGAGGAGGGTCTAGGTATAGTGTAGCCAGGAGGAGGGTCTAGGTATAGTGTAGCCAGGAGGAGGGTCTAGGTATAGTGTAGCCAACAGGAGAAGGGTCTAGGTATAGTGTAGCCAACAGGAGTAGGGTCTAGGTATAGTGTAGCCAGGAGTAGGGTCTAGGTATAGTGTAGCCAGGAGGAGGAGGGTCTAGGTATAGTGTAGCCAACAGGAGGAGGGTCTAGGTATAGTGTAGCCAGGAGGAGGGTCTAGGTATAGTGTAGCCAGGAGGAGGGTCTAGGTATAGTGTAGCCAGGAGTAGGAGGGTCTAGGTATAGTGTAGCCAACAGGAGGAGGGTCTAGGTATAGTGTAGCCAGGAGGAGGAGGGTCTAGGTATAGTGTAGCCAACAGGAGGAGGGTCTAGGTATAGTGTAGCCAGGAGGAGGGTCTAGGTATAGTGTAGCCAGGAGGAGGGTCTAGGTATAGTGTAGCCAGGAGGAGGGTCTAGGTATAGTGTAGCCAGGAGGAGGGTCTAGGTATAGTGTAGCCAACAGGAGGAGGGTCTAGGTATAGTGTAGCCAGGAGGAGGGTCTAGGTATAGTGTAGCCAGGAGGAGGGTCTAGGTATACTGTAGCCAGGAGGAGGGTCTAGGTATAGTGTAGCCAGGAGTAGGGTCTAGGTATAGTGTAGCCAGGAGGAGGGTCTATGTATAGTGTAGTCAACAGGAGGAGGGTCTAGGTATAGTGTAGCCAACAGGAGGAGGAGGGTCTAGGTATAGTGTAGCCAGGAGGAGGGTCTAGGTATAGTGTAGCCAGGAGGAGGAGGGTCTAGGTATAGTGTAGCCAACAGGAGGAGGGTCTAGGTATAGTGTAGCCAACAGGAGTAGGATCTAGGTATAGTGTAGCCAACAGGAGGAGGGTCTAGGTATAGTGTAGCCAACAGGAGGAGGGTCTAGGTATAGTGTAGCCAACAGGAGTAGGATCTAGGTATAGTGTAGCCAACAGGAGGAGGGTCTAGGTATAGTGTAGCCAACAGGAGGAGGGTCTAGGTATAGTGTAGCCAGGAGGAGGGTCTAGGTATAGTGTAGCCAGGAGGAGGGTCTAGGTATAGTGTAGCCAGGAGGAGGAGGGTCTAGGTAGAGTGTAGCCAACAGGAGAAGGGTCTAGGTATAGTGTAACCAACAGGAGTAGGGTCTAGGTATAGTGTAGCCAGGAGGAGGAGGGTCTAGGTATAGTGTAGCCAACAGGAGGAGGGTCTAGGTATAGTGTAGCCAGGAGGAGGGTCTAGGTATAGTGTAGCCAGGAGGAGGGTCTAGGTATAGTGTAGCCAACAGGAGGAGGGTCTAGGTAGAGTGTAGCCAGGAGGAGGGTCTAGGTATAGTGTAGCCAACAGGAGGAGGGTCTAGGTATAGTGTAGCCAACAGGAGGAGGATCTAGGTATAGTGTAGCCAGGAGGAGGGTCTAGGTATAGTGTAGCCAACAGGAGAAGGGTCTAGGTATAGTGTAGCCAGGAGTAGGGTCTAGGTATAGTGTAGCCAGGAGGAGGGTCTAGGTATAGTGTAGCCAGGAGGAGGGTCTAGGTATAGTGTAGCCAACAGGAGGAGGGTCTAGGTATAGTGTAGCCAACAGGAGAAGGGTCTAGGTATAGTGTAACCAACAGGAGTAGGGTCTAGGTATAGTGTAGCCAGGAGGAGGAGGGTCTAGGTATAGTGTAGCCAACAGGAGGAGGGTCTAGGTATAGTGTAGCCAGGAGGAGGGTCTATGTATAGTGTAGCCAACAGGAGGAGGGTCTAGGTATAGTGTAGCCAGGAGGAGGGTCTATGTATAGTGTAGCCAACAGGAGGAGGAGGGTCTAGGTATAGTGTAGCCAACAGGAGGAGGGTCTAGGTATAGTGTAGCCAACAGGAGGAGGGTCTAGGTATAGTGTAGCCAGGAGGAGGGTCTAGGTATACTGTAGCCAGGAGGAGGGTCTAGGTATAGTGTAGCCAGGAGTAGGGTCTAGGTATAGTGTAGCCAACAGGAGGAGGGTCTAGGTATAGTGTAGCCAGGAGGAGGGTCTAGGTATAGTGTAGCCAGGAGGAGGGTCTAGGTATAGTGTAGCCAGGAGTAGGGTCTAGGTATAGTGTAGCCAACAGGAGGAGGGTCTAGGTATAGTGTAGCCAACAGGAGGAGGGTCTAGGTATAGTGTAGCCAGGAGTAGGGTCTAGGTATAGTGTAGCCAACAGGAGGAGGGTCTAGGTATAGTGTAGCCAGGAGGAGGGTCTAGGTATAGTGTAGCCAGGAGGAGGGTCTAGGTATAGTGTAGCCAACAGGAGGAGGGTCTAGGTATAGTGTAGCCAACAGAAGGAGGGTCTAGGTATAGTGTAGCCAGGAGGAGGAGGATCTAGGTATAGTGTAGCCAACAGGAGGAGGGTCTAGGTATAGTGTAGCCAACAGGAGGAGGGTCTATGTATAGTGTAGTCAACAGGAGGAGGGTCTAGGTATAGTGTAGTCAACAGGAGGAGGGTCTAGGTATAGTGTAGCCAACAGGAGGAGGGTCTAGGTATAGTGTAGCCAACAGGAGGAGGGTCTAGGTATAGTGTAGCCAGGAGGAGGAGGGTCTAGGTATTGTGTAGCCAGGAGGAGGGTCTAGGTATAGTGTAGCCAACAGGAGGAGGGTCTAGGTATAGTGTAGCCAACAGGAGGAGGGTCTAGGTATAGTGTAGCCAACAGGAGGAGGGTCTAGGTATAGTGTAGCCAGGAGGAGGATCTAGGTATAGTGTAGCCAACAGGAGGAGGGTCTAGGTATAGTGTAGCCAACAGGAGGAGGGTCTAGGTATAGTGTAGCCAACAGGAGGAGGGTCTAGGTATAGTGTAGCCAGGAGGAGGGTCTAGGTATAGTGTAGCCAACAGGAGGAGGGTCTAGGTATAGTGTAGCCAACAGGAGGAGGGTCTAGGTATAGTGTAGCCAGGAGGAGGAGAGTCTAGGTATAGTGTAGCCAACAGGAGGAGGGTCTAGGTATAGTGTAGCCAGGAGGAGGGTCTAGGTATAGTGTAGCCAACAGGAGGAGGGTCTAGGTATAGTGTAGCCAACAGGAGGAGGGTCTAGGTATAGTGTAGCCAGGAGGAGGGTCTAGGTATAGTGTAGCCAGGAGGAGGGTCTAGGTATAGTGTAGCCAGGAGGAGGGTCTAGGTATAGTGTAGCCAACAGGAGGAGGGTCTAGGTATAGTGTAGCCAGGAGGAGGGTCTAGGTATAGTGTAGCCAGGAGGAGGGTCTAGGTAGAGTGTAGCGAACAGGAGGAGGGTCTAGGTATAGTGTAGCCAACAGGAGGAGGGTCTAGGTATAGTGTAGCCAACAGGAGGAGAGTCTAGGTATAGTGTAGCCAACAGGAGGAGGGTCTAGGTATAGTGTAGCCAGGAGGAGGATCTAGGTATAGTGTAGCCAACAGGAGGAGGGTCTAGGTATAGTGTAGCCAACAGGAGGAGGAGGGTCTAGGTATAGTGTAGCCAGGAGGAGGGTCTAGGTATAGTGTAGCCAGGAGGAGGGTCTAGGTATAGTGTAGCCAACAGGAGGAGGGTCTAGGTATAGTGTAGCCAACAGGAGGAGGATCTAGGTATAGTGTAGCCAGGAGGAGGGTCTAGGTATAGTGTAGCCAGGAGGAGGAGGGTCTAGGTATAGTGTAGCCAACAGGAGGAGGGTCTAGGTATAGTGTAGCCAGGAGGAGGAGGATCTAGGTATAGTGTAGCCAACAGGAGGAGGGTCTAGGTATAGTGTAGCCAGGAGGAGGAGGGTCTAGGTATAGTGTAGCCAGGAGGAGGAGGATCTAGGTATAGTGTAGCCAACAGGAGGAGGGTCTAGGTATAGTGTAGCCAGGAGGAGGGTCTAGGTATAGTGTAGCCAGGAGGAGGAGGGTCTAGGTATAGTGTAGCCAGGAGGAGGGTCTAGGTATAGTGTAGCCAACAGGAGGAGGGTCTAGGTATAGTGTAGCCAACAGGAGGAGGGTCTAGGTATAGTGTAGCCAACAGGAGGAGGATCTAGGTATAGTGTAGCCAGGAGGAGGGTCTAGGTATAGTGTAGCCAGGAGGAGGGTCTAGGTATAGTGTAGCCAACAGGAGGAGGGTCTAGGTATAGTGTAGCCAACAGGAGGAGGGTCTAGGTATAGTGTAGCCAGGAGGAGGAGGGTCTAGGTATAGTGTAGCCAACAGGAGGAGGGTCTAGGTATACTGTAGCCAGGAGGAGGAGGATCTAGGTATAGTGTAGCCAACAGGAGGAGGGTCTAGGTATAGTGTAGTCAACAGGAGGAGGGTCTAGGTATAGTGTAGCCAGGAGGAGGGTCTAGGTATAGTGTAGCCAGGAGGAGGAGGGTCTAGGTATAGTGTAGCCAACAGGAGGAGGGTCTAGGTATAGTGTAGCCAATCAAAATGTCAGTGTGGAAGACCAGGAAACATGAGATGCAGGGGGCAGGGTGTAGTGACACCAGAGCTGTGCTGCTACAGCTGGTGTGGCCTCTGCTCACACTGGAGCAGGTACAGTTGAAGTGGGAAGTTTACATACACTGAGGTTGGAGTCATTAAAACTCGTTTTTTAAACCACTCCACAAATTGTTAACAAACTATAGTTTTGGCAAGTCGGTTAGGACATCTACTTTGTGCATGACACAAGTACTTTTTCCAACAATTCTTTACAGACAGATTATTTCCCTTATAATTCACTGTATCACAGTTCCAGTGGGTCAGAAGTTTACATACACTAAGTTGACTGTGCCTTTAAACAGCTTGGAAAATTCCAGAAAATTATGTCATGGCTTTAGAAGCTTCTGATAGGCTAATTGACATCATTTGAGTCAATTGGAGGTGTACCTGTGGATGTATTTCAAGGCCTACCTTCAAACTCAGTGCCTCTTTGCTTGACATCACGGGAAAATCAAAAGAAATCAGCCAAGACCTCAGAAAAAAAATTGTAGACCTCCACAAATCTGGTCCATCCTTGAAAGCAATTTCCAAACGCCTGAAGGTACCACGTTCATCTGTACAAACAATAGTACACAAGTATAAACACCATGGGACCACACTGCCGTCATACCTCTCAGGAAGGAGACGCGTTCTGTCTCCTAGAGATGAACGTACATTGGTGCGAAAAGTGCAAATAAATCCCAGAACAACAGCAAAGGAACTTGTGAAAATGCTGGAGGAAACAGGTACAAAAATATCTATATCCACAGTAAAACGAGTCCTATATCGACATAACCTGAAAGGCAGCTCAGCAATGAAGAAGCCACTGCTCCAAAACCGCCATAAAAAAAGCCAGACTACAGTTTGCAACTGCACATGGGGACAAAGATCGTACTTTTTGGAGAAATGTCCTCAGGTCTGATGAAACAAAAATATAACTGTTTGGCCATAATGACCATCGTTATGTTTGGAGGAAAAAGGGGGAGGCTTGGAAGCCGAAGAACACCATCCCAACCGTGAAGCACGGGGTGGCAGCATCATGTTGTGGGGGTGCTTTGCTGCAGGAGGGTCTGGTGCACTTCACAAAACAGATTGCATCATGAGGGAGGAAAATGATGTGGATATATTGAAGCAACATCTCAAGACATCAGTCAGGAAGTTAAAGCTTGGTCGCAAATGGGTCTTCCAAATGGACAATGACCCCAAGCATTCTTCCAAAGTTGTGGCAAAATGGCTTAAGGACAACAAAGTCAAGGTATAGCTGAAATAAATCATTCTCTCTACTATTATTCTGACATTTCACATTCTTAAAATAAAGTGGTGATCCTAACTGACCTAAGACAGGGAATTTTTACTAGGATTAAATGTCAGGAATTGTGAAAAACTGAGTTCAAATGTATTTGGCTAAGGTGTATGTAAACTTCCAACTTCAACTGTATATCTGGGGGACTTTGTAGAGGTGTGGGGCATCAGGGGGTGTTCTATGTACCGTTAGCCCAAAGGCCTGAAGATGGCGGTATTGAGTCGTATTCATTTTACCGGCCAAACGCATTATATCCAGCTGGCAATAAGCTCGTGTCCCTCGTGGACCGTTCATACCTAAAACATTCTCCATTTAAGCTGCATAGGCTTCGATTTCCTCCTTAACTTGATTTAATGGTGAGAAGGCGGGCGTAAATATGCTTTCCTCATGAAACACCATTTAGTGGCTAAATGCTAATCCAGGATGGTATGTATCGTGTTCAGCCAATCAGGCTGCAGCATTGTGTTTTTTCACACCTAACCTAATGCAGTGTTGTATCGCATTAGTGGAAACCAAGACTGTTCTCAGGGTGGGTCTGCCAGTTTTGACTAGCAGAAGTCATTTTCTTGTAGCAGGTTAGGAGAATTTACGCAACAGGTTAGGAGAATTAGGTTAAGGTTAGGAAAAGGGTTAGAGTTAGCAAAGCTTGTCACGACGCGACTCAAACTTATCTAGCTACAAGCTGTTCTGCCCTGAGAACAGTCTCAGTTTCCACTAATGCGATGCTGCTAACACAGCAGGCAAAAAAGAAACGGAACCCCTGGTCTGATAGTTTCAACCTGATTGGCTGAACAGATACACAACATCTGGGATTAGCGTTAGCTACTCTAGCATGGTGGATGAGGAGGGGGGCTTGCTTTCATTTTCTGGGTCTGTAAAATGAAGTAAAGTTTGTGTTTTTAATGATGCAACTATTGGGCCAATTTTTTCTGTCTATCTCAATCCCTTCCTCTCTCTCGCCTGTCTGTCTCTATATCCCTGCCTCCACCCCTATCTCTCCTCCCTCCACCTCCTATCTCTCCTCCCTCCACCTCCTATCTCTCCTCCCTCCACCCCATCTCTCCTCCCTCCATCCCTATCTCTCCTCCCTCCATCCCTATCTCTCCTCCCTCCATCCCTATCTCTCCTCCCTCCATCCCTATCGCTCCTCCCTCCATCCCTATCTCTCCTCCCTCCATCCCTATCTCTCCTCCCTCCACCCCTATCTCTCCTCCCTCCATCCCTATCTCTCCTCCCTCCATCCCTATCTCTCCTCCCTCCATCCCTATCTCTCCTCCCTCCATCCCTATCTCTCCTCCCTCCATCCCTATCTCTCCTCCCTCCATCCCCATCTCTCCTCCCTCCATCCCCTATCTCTCCTCCCTCCACCCCTATCTCTCCTCCCTCCACCCCTATCTCTCCTCCCTCCACCCCTATCTCTCCTCCCTCCACCCCTATCTCTCCTCCCTCCACCCCTATCTCTCCTCCCTCCACCCCTATCTCTCCTCCCTCACCCCTATCTCTCCTCCCTATCTCTCCTCCCTCCACCCCTATCTCTCCTCCCTATCTCTCCTCCCTCCATCCCTATCTCTCCTCCCTCCATCCCTATCTCTCCTCCCTCCACCCCTATCTCTCCCATCCCTATCTCTCCTCCCTCCACCCCTATCTCTCCTCCCTCCACCCCTATCTCTCCTCCCTCCACCCCTATCTCTCCTCCCTCCACCCCTATCACTCCCATCCCTATCTCTCCTCCCTCCACCCCTATCTCTCCCATCCCTATCTCTCCTCCCTCCACCCCTATCTCTCCCATCCCTATCTCTCCTCCCTCCACCCCTATCTCTCCTCCCTCCACCCCTATCTCTCCTCCCTCCATCCCTATCTCTCCTCCCTCCACCCCATCTCTCCTCCCTCCACCCCTATCTCTCCTCCCTCCACCCCTATCTCTCCTCCCTCCACCCCTATCTCTCCTCCCTCCACCCCTATCTCTCCTCCCTCCACCCCTATCTCTCCTCCCTCCACCCCTATCTCTCCTCCCTCCACCCCTATCTCTCCTCCCTCCACCCCTATCTCTCCTCCCTCCACCCCTATCTCTCCTCCCTCCACCCCTATCTCTCCTCCCTCCACCCCTATCTCTCCTCCCTCCACCCCTATCACTCCCATCCCTATCTCTCCTCCCTCCATCCCTATCTCTCCTCCCTCCACCCCTATCACTCCCATCCCTATCTCTCCTCCCTCCATCCCTATCTCTCCTCCCTCCACCCCTATCTCTCCCATCCCTATCTCTCCTCCCTCCATCCCTATCTCTCCTCCCTCCATCCCTATCTCTCCTCCCTCCACCCCTATCTCTCCCATCCCTATCTCTCCTCCCTCCATCCCTAACTCTCCTCCCTCCACCCCTATCTCTCCCATCCCTATCGCTCCTCCCTCCATCCCTATCTCCTCCCTCCACCCCTATCTCTCCTCCCTCCACCCCTATCTCTCCCATCCCTATCTCTCCTCCCTCCATCCCTATCTCTCCTCCCTCCATCCCTATCTCTCCTCCCTCCACCCCTATCTCTCCTCCCTCCACCCCTATCTCTCCTCCCTCCACCCCTATCTCTCCCATCCCTATCTCTCCTCCCTCCATCCCTAACTCTCCTCCCTCCACCCCTATCTCTCCCATCCCCATCTCTCCTCCGTCCACCCCTATCTCTCCTCCCTCCATCCCTCTCTCTTTACACACCAGATTTACTGGTTTCTTTTATAAGACAGGAACCTATTTCCTACAGAGACTCTCCTCTACCCCTCCTTCTCTCTCTCTTTATCTCCTCCTCCTCCTCTCTCTTTTCATGCCCTCTCTCTTCAGAGCATTAATTAAAGTAAAAATACATCCCAAATGGCACCCTATTCCCTATAAAGTGCACTAGGGCCCATAGTGCTATGGTCAGAAGTAGTGCACTATATAGGGAATAGGGTGCCATTTGGGACATAACCTGAGATGAATAGTGTCGGCTGTCTGGGTGTGAGCCACTGCAGTCCTATAGCTCTTCTAACACAGAGACCACTGACACCTTACACTGTCACCAGCATCACACACAACTAAGAAATATACACTGTCAGGCCCACACTCTGTCACACAACACACACACAGACAGAGATACACACACACCTGGCTACACATCCACAGCCCACTCTATGACCCCTAGAGACTACTCCAGATCCAGCCATGTTAAAGGGTCCTCAACTGAGTCTGGAGTGAGAGTCTTGGTATGCACTGGGATTCCTCTCTCTCTCTCTCTCTCTCTCTCTCTCTCTCTCTCTCTCTCTCTCTCTCTCTCTCTCTCTCTCTCTCTCTCTCTCTCTCTCTCTCTCTCTCTCTCTCTCTCTCTCTCTCTCTCTCTCTCTCTCATATATTCCATGACATGTTCTATCACTCCATCTGAGAGGAGGAGAGGTGAAGAGGAGGGTATAAAAGATGTGAGGAAATGTCTGAAAACCCTGTGAAAAGTGGTGGGGTAGTGAAAGGATGGAGACAGATTTATCTATTTCTTTCTCTCTTTGTCCCCCTCTCTGTCTTTCTCTCTCTCTGTCACTCTCAAATTGTTCCTGGCGCTTGAGTCATCTCCTGGGATAAGGGAGGATGGTCTCTCACACTCACACACACATACACACACACACACTTCCAGAAGCCCACACTCTGTTCCTGAGATGTTTTTAGGACACAGTGGGGTGACTGTAACAGCCCACTGAGAGGCTCCTGGGACATTACACTCTGTCCATCTGGCTGACAGGCCATCTGAATACACTCTGTCCATCTGGCTGACAGGCCATCTGAATACACTCTGTCCATCTGGCTGACAGGCCATCTGAATACACTCTGTCCATCTGGCTGACAGGCCATCTGAATACACTCTGTCCATCTGGCTGACAGGCCATCTGAATACACTCGTCCATCTGGCTGACAGGCCATCTGAATACACTCTGTCCATCTGGCTGACAGGCCATCTGAATACACTCTGTCCATCTGGCTGACAGGCCATCTGAATACACTCTGTCCATCTGGCTGACAGGCCATCTGAATACACTCTGTCCATCTGGCTGACAGGCCATCTGAATACACTCTGTCCATCTGGCTGACAGGCCATCTGAATACACTCTGTCCATCTGGCTGACAGGCCATCTGAATACACTCTGTCCATCTGGCTGACAGGCCATCTGAATACACTCTGTCCATCTGGCTGACAGGCCATCTGAATACACTCTGTCCATCTGGCTGACAGGCCATCTGAATACACTCTGTCCATCTGGCTGACAGGCCATCTGAATACACTCTGTCCATCTGGCTGACAGGCCATCTGAATACACTCTGTCCATCTGGCTGACAGGCCATCTGAATACACTACATCCATCTGGCTGACAGGCCATCTGAATACACTCTGTCCATCTGGCTGACAGGCCATCTGAATACACTACATCCATCTGGCTGACAGGCCATCTGAATACACTCTGTCCATCTGGCTGACAGGCCATCTGAATACACTACGTCCATCTGGCTGACAGGCCATCTGAATACACTCTGTCCATCTGGCTGACAGGCCATCTGAATACACTCTGTCCATCTGGCTGACAGGCCATCTGAATACACTACATCCATCTGGCTGACAGGCCATCTGAATACACTCTGTCCATCTGGCTGACAGGCCATCTGAATACACTCTGTCCATCTGGCTGACAGGCCATCTGAATACACTCTGTCCATCTGGCTGACAGGCCATCTGAATACACTCTGTCCATCTGGCTGACAGGCCATCTGAATACACTCTGTCCATCTGGCTGACAGGCCATCTGAATACACTCTGTCCATCTGGCTGACAGGCCATCTGAATACACTACATCCATCTGGCTGACAGGCCATCTGAATACACTCTGTCCATCTGGCTGACAGGCCATCTGAATACACTACATCCATCTGGCTGACAGGCCATCTGAATACACTCTGTCCATCTGGCTGACAGGCCATCTGAATACACTACGTCCATCTGGCTGACAGGCCATCTGAATACACTCTGTCCATCTGGCTGACAGGCCATCTGAATACACTCTGTCCATCTGGCTGACAGGCCATCTGAATACACTACATCCATCTGGCTGACAGGCCATCTGAATACACTACATCCATCTGGCTGACAGGCCATCTGAATACACTCTGTCCATCTGGCTGACAGGCCATCTGAATACACTCTGTCCATCTGGCTGACAGGCCATCTGAATACACTCTGTCCATCTGGCTGACAGGCCATCTGAATACACTCTGTCCATCTGGCTGACAGGCCATCTGAATACACTACATCCATCTGGCTGACAGGCCATCTGAATACACTACGTCCATCTGGCTGACAGGCCATCTGAATACACTACGTCCATCTGGCTGACAGGCCATCTGAATACACTCTGTCCATCTGGCTGACAGGCCATCTGAATACACTCTGTCCATCTGGCTGACAGGCCATCTGAATACACTCTGTCCATCTGGCTGACAGGCCATCTGAATACAGCTATTTCTGTGTGCTCTTCCAGGACGTGCTGTGATTTATACTGCAATTCCTTCACTGATTTCACAATGAGGTGTGGTTCTGACAGCTGTGTGTTGTTTGTGTGTGCGTGCTCGTGAGTGTTTGTGTGTGTTTGTGTTGTTTGTGCATGCATGTGTGTGTAGTTGTGAAAGACACCTTATTTGGCATCATCATCATCATCACCAATATCACAGCATGTATGTAATGAAACTTTACAGCTTTCTGTTTGATCTGTCGTTCTGCCCCTGAACAAGACAGTTAACCCAGTGTTCCCCTGAACAAGACAGTTAACCCAGTGTTCCCCTGAACAAGGCAGTTAACCCAGTGTTCCCCTGAACAAGGCAGTTAACCCAGTGTTCCCCTGAACAAGGCAGTTAACCCACTGTTCCCCTGAACAAGGCAGTTAACCCACTGTTCCCCTGAACAAGGCAGTTAACCCACTGTTCCCCTGAACAAGGCAGTTAACCCACTGTTCCCCTGAACAAGGCAGTTAACCCACTGTTCCCCTGAACAAGGCAGTTAACCCAGTGTTCCCCTGAACAAGGCAGTTAACCCAGTGTTCCCCTGAACAAGGCAGTTAACCCACTGTTCCCCTGAACAAGGCAGTTAACCCACTGTTCCCCTGAACAAGGCAGTTAACCCAGTGTTCCCCTGAACAAGGCAGTTAACCCAGTGTTCCCCTGAACAAGGCAGTTAACCCAGTGTTCCCTTGAACAAGGCAGTTAACCCAGTGTTCCCCTGAGCAAGGCAGTTAACCACTGTTCCCTGAACAAGGCAGTTAACCCACTGTTCCCCTGAACAAGGCAGTTAACCCACTGTTCCCCTGAGCAAGGCAGTTAACCCACTGTTCCCCTGAACAAGGCAGTTAACCCACTGTTCCCCTGAACAAGGCAGTTAACCCACTGTTCCCCTGAACAAGGCAGTTAACCCACTGTTCCCCTGAACAAGGCAGTTAACCCACTGTTCCCCTGAACAAGGCAGTTAACCCACTGTTCCCCTGAACAAGGCAGTTAACCCACTGTTCCCCTGAACAAGGCAGTTAACCCACTGTTCCCCTGAACAAGGCAGTTAACCCACTGTTCCCCTGAACAAGGCAGTTAACCCACTGTTCCCCTGAACAAGGCAGTTAACCCACTGTTCCCCTGAACAAGGCAGTTAACCCACTGTTCCCCTGAACAAGGCAGTTAACCCACTGTTCCCCTGAACAAGGCAGTTAACCCAGTGTTCCCCGGGCGCTGAAGACCTGGACGTCCATTAAGGCAGTCCCCCCTCACCTCTCTGATTCAGAGGGGTTGGGTTAAATGAGGAAGACACATTTCAGTAGAAGGCATTCAGTTGTACATCTGACCTGGTATCTCCCTTTCCCCCTCTATTCTTACAGGTGGCCTGTAAATAAACCCAGTTACCAGGTTCATCATGGTTCCCCCCAGAACAGCAGCCATTACAACAACAGGAGAAAACCAGTCAGATACAGCTAAAGGCTTTCTAAGAAGGTCTGCTTTTTGGCATCAGGGAAGAAACCAGGTGTTTATTTATCTTGCTCCTTTGCACTCCAGTATCTCTACTTGCACATTTATCTTCTGCACATCTACCATTCCAGTGTTTAATTGCTAAATTGTAATTATTTTGCCACTATGGCCTATTTATTGCCTTACCTCCCTAATCTTACCTCATTTGCACATGCTGTATATAGACCTTTCTATTGTGTACTGTACGTTTGTTTATTCCATGTGTAGCTCTGTGTTGTTGTTTGTGTCGCACTGCTTTGCTTTATCTTGGCCAGGTCGCAGTTGTAAATGAGAACTTGTTCTCAGCTGGCCTACCTGGTTAAATAAAGGTGAAATAAAAAAATATATACATATTTTTATTTTAAATGTGTGACGTCCAGTCCTACCTGTCCTGTATCCCATCGAACCTGTCATCAGATCAAATGCCCACAGCAACCTTTCTGTTTTAGAACAGGTTAGACAGGATACAGGGAAGGTAGGACTGGAAATTACACCTGGTTTCTAAGCTAGATGACAGGATTAGATAAAACTGTCTCTATCCTCACTACAGAATTAGATAAAACTGTCTCCATCCTTCACTACAGAATTAGATAAAACTGGTTCCATCCTTCACTACAGAATTAGATAAAACTGTCTCCATCCTTCACTACAGAATTAGATAAAACTGGTTCCATCCTTCACTACAGAATTAGATAAAACTGATTCCATCCTTCACTACAGAATTAGATAAAACTGATTCCATCCTTCACTACAGAATTAGATAAAACTGTCTTCATCCTCACTACAGAATTAGATAAAACGGGTTCCATCCTTCACTACAGAATTAGATAAAACGGGTTCCATCCTTCACTACAGAATTAGATAAAACGGGTTCCATCCTTCACTACATCTAAGCTAGATGACAGGATTAGATAAAACTGTGTCTATCCTCACTACAGAATTAGATAAAACTGTCTCCATCCTTCACTACAGAATTAGATAAAACTGTCTCCATCCTTCACTACAGAATTAGATAAAACTGGTTCCATCCTTCACTACAGAATTAGATAAAACTGTCTCCATCCTCACTACAGAATTAGATAAAACTGTCTCCATCCTCACTACAGAATTAGATAAAACTGTCTCCATCCTTCACTACAGAATTAGGATACCATCTCAAAATTGTGTTCCCAATAAGAGGTTGTGATCAAGCTTTGTGGGTTCAAATCTGCCCAGACAGACCCCAGATTTATCCAACTCAGCAGACAGGCGAACCAGCTGCTCACTGACCGACGTCACACACTCACACGCACACACAGCCGGAGGGGGAAAAATCTGAGGCGGAAGGCAGATCTCTGGCTAACTGTGAGCTAAATATGGAAGAGACAACAACAGCACTAACAGCTTATACAACTCACTCTGACCTCTTCACCTTTGACCAGGGTTACAACACCCTGCAAAACCACCAACAACTGACCCAATGGTTAGAACCAACCTGTGTCCTTAGGACCAACTTCCAACTTCCATGTGAGTCTCTGCATCCTACCTGAATGACTTCACACTCCTTCCAGTCTAACTACATGTACTGCTCCTTCCAGTCTAACTACATGTACTGCTCCTTCCAGTCTAACTACATGTACGGATCCTTCCAGTCTAACTACATGTACTGATCCTTCCAGTCTAACTACATGTACTGATCCTTCCAGTCTAACTACATGTACTGATCCTTCCAGTCTAACTACATGTACTGCTCCTTCCAGTCTAACTACATGTACTGCTCCTTCCAGTCTAACTACATGTACTGATCCTTCCAGTCTAACTACATGTACTGATCCTTCCAGTCTAACTACATGTACTGATCCTTCCAGTCTAACTACATGTACTGCTCCTTCCAGTCTAACTACATGTACTGCTCCTTCCAGTCTAACTACATGTACTGATCCTTCCAGTCTAACTACATGTACTGATCCTTCCAGTCTAACTACATGTACTGATCCTTCCAGTCTAACTACATGTACTGCTCCTTCCAGTCTAACTACATGTACTGCTCCTTCCAGTCTAACTACATGTACTGCTCCTTCCAGTCTAACTACATGTACTGATCCTTCCAGTCTAACTACATGTACTGCTCCTTCCAGTCTAACTACATGTACTGCCAGTGACTCCAGGATCTTACCTGAGTCTCGTCCTGCACCACTCTGTACTGCTCCTTCCAGTCTAACTACATGTACTGCCAGTGACTCCAGGATCTTACCTGAGTCTCGTCCTGCACCACTCTGTACTGCTCCTTCCAGACGGAGATCTTGGACACCTCGTCCTTCCTCAGGGCTCTCTCCTTCTTCAGCTCCGGGCTCCAGAAGGTCTTGATAGAGTTCATGGAAGAGCTCAGCTTGCTCTCCTTCACATCCAGCTCCCCCCGGAGGAGCTCGTTCTCCCTCAGCACCTCCTTCAGCTGGGTCTGGAGGTCCATGATGGTGTTGTCTCTGGTTTGGCGTAAGGAGTGAGGCACCGTGGACGCCTGCTGGAGGCTGGACTGGGACGAGGACACGTGGTCACACCCAAACGCGATGCTGTCACTGGGCATGGATGAGCCTCCACCTCCCTGGCTGATGTTGGGGTTGGAGCCCATGGCGGTTGTCCGGATGCCGTATGGGAGCTTTGCTCCGGAGCGACCCAGGGTCATGGTGCTCTTGGGCAGGCTAGGGTCGTGGTTGGGGTTGGGATAGGCCTGGGTCTAGAATAGATCGGATTAGATTAGATTTACTTTATTGTCCACATAAATCAATTTTGTTAAGATCAGCATATTCAAGTATACAAACAACAGAATTCACATACAGGAATACAAACCATTTAAATAATTCACATCCATACAGTAGCTAAGTGTCTTTGGTAAAAACAATGTGCTAGTCATACAGGAAGTGTCTTTGGTAAAAGCAATGTGCTAGTCATCCCGGAAGTGTCTTTGGTAAAAGCAATGTGCTAGCCATACAGGAAATGTCTTTGGTAAAAGCAATGTGCTAGCCATACAGGAAATGTCTTTGGTAAAAGCAATGTGCTAGCCATACAGGAAGTGTCTTTGGTAAAAGCAATGTGCTAGCCATACAGGAAATGTCTTTGGTAAAAGCAATGTGCTAGCCATACAGGAAATGTCTTTGGTAAAAGCAATGTGCTAGCCATACAGGAAGGCGGAGCTGTGCTGTCTCCCGGTGCGGAAAAGCAATGTGCTAGCCTCAGGGTGCGAGCAGGCGCCCGGAAATGTCTTTGGTAAAAGCAATGTGCTAGCCATACAGGAAATGTCTTTGGTAAAAGCAATGTGCTAGCCATACAGGAAGTGTCTTTGGTAAAAGCAATGTGTTAGCCATAAAGGAAGTGTCTTTGGTAAAAGCGAGGTGCTAGTCATACAGGAAGTGTCTTTGGTAAAAGCGAGGTGCTAGCCATACAGGAAGTATCTTTGGTAAAAGCGAGGTGCTAGTCATACAGGAAGTGTCTTTGGTAAAAGCGAGGTGCTAGCCATACAGGAAGTATCTTTGGTAAAAGCGAGGTGCTAGCCATACAGGAAGTATCTTTGGTAAAAGCGAGGTGCTAGCCATACAGGAAGTATCTTTGGTAAAAGCGACGTGCTAGCCATACAGGAAGTATCTTTGGTAAAAGCGAGGTGCTAGCCATACAGGAAGTATCTTTGGTAAAAGCGAGGTGCTAGCCATACAGGAAGTATCTTTGGTAAAAGCGAGGTGCTAGCCATACAGGAAGTATCTTTGGTAAAAGCGAGGCGCTAGCCATACAGGAAGTATCTTTGGTAAAAGCGAGGTGCTAGCCATACAGGAAGTATCTTTGGTAAAAGCGAGGTGCTAGCCATACAGGAAGTATCTTTGGTAAAAGCGACGTGCTAGCCATACAGGAGGTATATTTGGTAAAAGCGAGGTGCTAGCCATACAGGAAGTATCTTTGGTAAAAGCGACGTGCTAGCCATACAGGAAGTATCTTTGGTAAAAGCGAGGTGCTAGCCATACAGGAAGTATCTTTGGTAAAAGCGAGGTGCTAGCCATACAGGAAGTATCTTTGGTAAAAGCGAGGTGCTAGCCATACAGGAAGTATCTTTGGTAAAAGCGAGGTGCTAGCCATACAGGAAGTGTCTTTGGTAAAAGCGAGGTGCTAGCCATACAGGAAGTTTCTTTGGTAAAGGTGAGGCGCTAGCCATACAGGAAGTATCTTTGGTAAAAGCGAGGTGCTAGTCATAGTGTCATTTAAAACAGGTGTATTCAACCGGGCGTCCGTGGATGCCTACAGGTACTGCAGAGGGTCTGCAA
>NC_138307.1:77634118-77674118 GCF_965601325.2 Salmo salar | reverse complement strand
CCTGATTTAGACCTGGGACACCAGGTGGATGATATGAATTATCAGGTAGAACAGAAAAGCAGCAGGCTCCGGACCTCGTAGAGTAAGAGTTGAATAGCCCTGGACTAGCTAATCACTAAGCAGCAACATCAGGGAATAACAACTATGGTTCCATCTATCCAGGCTAGGGTTGCAAAGGGTTTTTTCCAGAAATTTTCCATGGGAAGCTAAGCCCTGGAATTTGGGGAATTTGGCTTAAATTCATCAAAATAGTTACCTTATAACAGTGAACCTTTTTTGTGGGATACACACAAGGCAATTCCATCACATGTACAGCTGATTCTTAAGATATTGCACACTAATGAGATGCTATTGAGCCCACACTACTACACTGTCTGAGCCAAGGACTACATGCTTTCTGGTAAGATTTGACTACAATACTGGGTGGGGTAAATATATTTTATATGACAAACTAGATTTTTTGGTAACTAGTAAATAGTAGCCTACAGCAAAGTGTGTTTAAATCATTTCTAACCTGTTAACAATTTCTGCTAGTTAGTTTTTGATACCATGTGGGTTTTATCTTGCTTGAGCCTGCTAACTAAGGAGTGTTAATTCACCTGTTTCCATACATGTTTCATTTTAATACATGTATCTTACAAAAGAGTTGTTTAACTGCTTAACCTCTATGGGCTAGGTGGGACGCTCGCCTACTCAACAGCCAGTTGAATCCTGTGGCGCATTATTCAAATCCTTAGATATGCTATTACTTCAATTTTTCAAAAATATGACTATTTTACACCATTTTAAAGATAAGACTCTCGTTAATCTAACCACACTGTCCGATTTCAAAAAGGCTTTACAACGAAAGCAAAACATTAGATTATGTCAGCAGAATACCCAGCCAGAAATAATCAGACACCCATTTTTCAAGCTAGCATATAATGTCACATAAACCCAAACCACAGCTAAATGTAGCACTAACCTTTGATGATCTTCATCAGATGACAACCCTAGGACATTATGTTATACAATACATGCATGTTTTGTTCAATCAAGTTCATATTTATATCAAAAACCAGCTTTTTACATTAGCATGTGACTAGCATGTGACTAGCATTCGCACCGAACACTGCCGGTGAATTTACTAAATTACTCACGATAAACGTTCACAAAAAGCATAACAATTCTTTTAAGAATTATAGATACAGAACTCCTCTATGCACTCGATATGTCCGATTTTAAAATAGCTTTTTGGTGAAAGCACATTTTGCAATATTCTCAGTAGATAGCCCGGCATCACAGGGCTAGCTATTTAGACACCCAGCAGGTTTAGCACTCATCAAAGTCAGATTTACTATAAGAAAAATGTTATTACCTTTGTTGTCTTCGTCAGAATGCACTCCCAGGACTTCTACTTCAATAACAAATGTTGGTTTGGTCCAAAATAATCCATCGTTATATCCAAACAGCGGCGTTTTGTTCGTGCGTTCTAGACACTATCCTAAAGGCTAAATAAGGGTGACGAGCATGGCGCAATTCGTGAAAAAAGAATTCTAAATATTCCATTACCGTACTTCGAAGCATGTCAACCGCTGTTTAAAATCAATTTTTATGCCATTTTTCTCCTAAAAAAGCGATAATATTCCGACCGGGAATCTGCGTTTAGATAAACAGACAAAGGAAAAGAAACCATTCGGTCGAAGTGGGCACGCGCCTAAGCCCATAGTACTCTGAGTGGCCACTTGCCAAAAGCGATAAAGTGTTTCAGCCAGAGCCTGCCTCGTATCGTTCAACTTTTTCCCGGGCTCTGAGACCCTATGGAAGACGTAGGAAGTGTCACGTTATTGCACAGATCCTGAGTCTTAAATAAAAAGAGCCAAGATGAAACACTACTTCTCAGACAGGTTAACTATTTATCTGTACCTGGAATTGTATTTATTATTTTTTTTACAAATGTTTTTCTAATCTTTACAGGAAAATTCCACAGGCACTATCTGATGCGTGGAGACATTTCACTGTAGCTAATGTAGAAGGAAAAGCTGTGTACATTTGCAAATACTGTGCCAAATCATATATGTGAAGAATGCAACAAAGATGCAGAATCATCTGGCCAAGTGCATAAAGTTCCCTCAGTGCTCACAACAAGCAACCTCTGACTAAAGTCCCTCTACTTCTATTCGAGGTGAAAATTATGACTCAGACACCTTATCGATAGCAACAGCTCATGGTCCTCCTGGAATCAGATGTTTTTTGACTCAGTGGAGGAACGTAGTCAGAGAAATGCTGATGAATGTCTTCCTCAAGCTGTGTATGCAACTGGTTCACCTCTGATGCTCACAGGCAATGTGTATTGGAAGAGATTTCTGAATGTTCTTCACCCAGCATACACCCCTCCAACCAGACATGCTTTATCTACTCATTTGCTGGATGCAGAGTTCAACAGAGTTCAAGTGAAGGTCAAGCAAATCATAGAGAAAGCAGACTGTATTGCAGTCATCTCTGATAGGTGGTTAAATGTTCGTGGGCAAGGAATAATTAACTACATCATCTCCACCCCTCAACCAGTATTCTACAGGAGCACAGACACAAGGGACAACAGACACACCGGTCTCTACATTGCAGATGAGCTGAAGGCAGTCATCAATGACCTTGGACCACAGAAGGTATTTGCACTGGTGTCTGACAATGCTGTAAACATGAATGCTGCTTGGTCTAAAGTGGAGGAGTCCTACCCTCACATCACACCCATTGGCTGTGCTGCTCATGCATTGAATCTGCTCCTCAAGGACATCATGGCACTGAAAACAATGGATACACTCTACAAGAGAGCCAAGGAAATGGTTAGGTATGTGAAGGCTCATCAGCAATCTACCTCACCAAGCGAAGTGAGAAGAATAACAGCACCACATTGAAGCTGCTCAGCAACTCCCTTTTGGGTGGTGTTGTCATCATGTTTGACAGTCTCCTGGAGGGGAAGGAGTCTCTCCAAGAAATGGCCATATCACAGTCTGCCGATATGGACAGCCCCGTCAAGAGGATCCTCCTGGATGATGTATTTTGGGAGAGAGTGGTAAGCAGCCTGAAACTCCTGAAACCTATAGCAGTAGCCATTGAGGGAGACAATGCCATCCTGTCTGATGTTCAGACTCTGCTAGCAGATGTAAGAGAAGAAATCCGTACTGTCCTGCCCACTTCACTGTTGCTCCAAGCTGAGGAACCTGCAGTTCTGAAATACATCAAAAAGCGTGAAGACTTCTGCCTGAAGCCCATACACGCCGCAGCATACATGTTGGACCCCAAGTATGCTGGTAAGAGCATCCTGTCTGGTGCAGAGATCAACAAGGCCTATGGTGTCATCACTACCGTGTCTCGCCACCTTGGCCTGGATGAGGGCAAGGTTCTTGGCAGTCTGGCGATGTACACTTCCAAGCAAGGGCTTTGGGATGGAGATGCAATATGGCAGTCATGCCAACATATCTCATCAGCCACCTGGTGGATGGGACTTTGTGGATCTCAGGCTCTTTCCCCTGTTGCCTCCATCATCCTCCAAATCCCACCAACATCAGCCGTCTCAGAGCGCAACTGGTCCTTGTTTGGGAACACACACACCAAAGCACGCAACAGGCTGACCAATACAAGGGTTGAAAATTTGGTGGCCATCCGGGCAAATTTGAGGCTTTTGAGCCTGACAACGAGCCATCCTCAACAAGGTTGGAAAGTGACAGTGAAGATGAGGCCTCAGAGTCTGATGTTCAAGAGGTGGACATTGAGGAGGTCCAGGGAGAAGACATGGAAGCCTGAGAGGAAGACAACCAAAGCTTTAGTTTCTAGACTATCATTTTACAGATGTATGTTGAAAACGTTTTTGGGAGATGCGATGGATCATTGGGGATCATTCAATATTCCCTTTCTTTTGTTGTTCAGTGAAATCATCCCATGTGGAGAGTCAACTCATTTAATTAAAGTTCAATTCATAACTAAATAGTGTTTTTTATTTCTATTGGAAGGATTTAATCATTTGAATTATGCCTACTTATGATAAGGTAAAAGGTTTCTGTTTCTGTCTCCATATGATATGGTAAATATATCCAATGCAAAAAACATCTACATTTAAATGGTATTAATATTAATTTGCATATATTCCCATATATTCCCGTTAATTCCCACGGAATGTTTACACCTCTGAATATTCCCCAAAATGTGCAACTCTAATCCTGGCCATATCCAGAATAACAACTGTTGTTCCATCTAGCCAGGCCATATCCAGAATAACAACTGTTGTTTCATCTAGCCAGGCCATATCCAGAATAACAACTGTTGTTCCATCTAGCCAGGCCATATCCAGAATAACAACTGTTGTTCCATCTAGCCAGGCCATATCCAGAATAACAACTGTTGTTCCATCTAGCCAGGCCATATCCAGAATAACAACTGTTGTTCCATCTATCCAGGCCATATCCAGAATAACAACTGTTGTTTCATCTATCCAGGCCATATCCAGAATAACAACTGTTGTTCCATCTAGCCAGGCCATATCCAGAATAACAACTGTTGTTCCATCTATCCAGGCCATATCCAGAATAACAACTGTTGTTCCATCTATCCAGGCCATATCCAGAATAACAACTGTTGTTCCATCTATCCAGGCCATATCCAGAATAACAACTGTTGTTCCATCTATCCAGGCCATATCCAGTGGTATCGGTGGATAAAGCCTAGGCTTGGATTGCCAGACATCACACTGTATTGTCACTATAAGACAATGCCTAAAAGCTGGAGAGGAGATACAAGGTAAAACCCTTGGACCTGTGCCATGCTAGCAGTATAGTATACAGCTACATAAGATCCTTGTAGTCCATACTGAACTATAAGAGAAAATAGCCACTGATTGTTGTAGCTGTCCAGATCTAGTATCAGTCAGTTACTATACTATAGTTGTCAGTCATATTCTAGAATCCATGATGCCCTAGTGTAGTCATGCAACATCAGGTTTATTAGTGGAGTCAGTGAGGACCATAGTACTGACTAACAGGAGGACAGACTCCATGTGTTGACTACTACAGTAATGACTAACAGGACAGACTCCATGTGTTGACTACTACAGTAATGACTAACAGGAGGACAGACTCCATGTGTTGACTACTACAGTAATGACTAACAGGACAGACTCCATGTGTTGACTACTACAGTAATGACTAACAGGAGGACAGACTCCATGTGTTGACTACTACAGTAATGACTAACAGGAGGACAGACTCCATGTGTTGACTACTACAGTAATGACTAACAGGAGGACAGACTCCATGTGTTGACTACTACAGTAATGACTAACAGGAGGACAGACTCCATGTGTTGACTACTACAGTAATGACTAACAGGAGGACAGACTCCATGTGTTGACTACTACAGTAATGACTAACAGGACAGACTCTATGTGTTGACTACTACAGTAATGACTAACAGGAGGACAGACTCCATGTGTTGACTACTACAGTAATGACTAACAGGACAGACTCCATGTGTTGACTACTACAGTAATGACTAACAGGAGGACAGACTCCATGTGTTGACTACTACAGTAATGACTAACAGGAGGACAGACTCCATGTGTTGACTACTACAGTAATGACTAACAGGATAGACTCCATGTGTTGACTACTACAGTAATGACTAACAGGAGGACAGACTCCATGTGTTGACTACTACAGTAATGACTAACAGGTCAGACTCTATGTGTTGACTACTACAGTAATGACTAACAGGAGGACAGACTCCATGTGTTGACTACTACAGTAATGACTAACAGGAGGACAGACTCCATGTGTTGACTACTACAGTAATGACTAACAGGAGGACAGACTCCATGTGTTGACTACTACAGTAATGACTAACAGGAGGACAGACTCCATGTGTTGACTACTACAGTAATGACTAACAGGAGGACAGACTCCATGTGTTGACTACTACAGTAATGACTAACAGGACAGACTCCATGTGTTGACTACTACAGTAATGACTAACAGGAGGACAGACTCCATGTGTTGACTACTACAGTAATGACTAACAGGAGGACAGACTCCATGTGTTGACTACTACAGTAATGACTAACAAGACAGACTCCATGTGTTGACTACTACAGTAATGACTAACAGGAGGACAGACTCCATGTGTTGACTACTACAGTAATGACTAACAGGAGGACAGACGCCATGTGTTGACTACTACAGTAATGACTAACAGGAGGACAGACTCCATGTGTTGACTACTACAGTAATGACTAACAGGACAGACTCCATGTGTTGACTACTACAGTAATGACTAACAGGACAGACTCCATGTGTTGACTACTACAGTAATGACTAACAGGACAGACTCCATGTGTTGACTACTACAGTAATGACTAACAGGACAGACTCCATGTGTTGACTACTACAGTAATGACTAACAGGACAGACTCCATGTGTTGACTACTACAGTAATGACTAACAGGAGGACAGACTCCATGTGTTGACTACTACAGTAATGACTAACAGGACAGACTCCATGTGTTGACTACTACAGTAATGACTAACAGGAGGACAGACTCCATGTGTTGACTACTACAGTAATGACTAACAGGAGGACAGACTCCATGTGTTGACTACTACAGTAATGACTAACAGGAGGACAGACTCCATGTGTTGACTACTACAGTAATGACTAACAGGAGGACAGACTCCATGTGTTGACTACTACAGTAATGACTAACAGGACAGACTCCATGTGTTGACTACTACAGTAATGACTAACAGGACAGACTCCATGTGTTGACTACTACAGTAATGACTAACAGGACAGACTCCATGTGTTGACTACTACAGTAATGACTAACAGGAGGACAGACTCCATGTGTTGACTACTACAGTAATGACTAACAGGACAGACTCCATGTGTTGACTACTACAGTAATGACTAACAGGAGGACAGACTCCATGTGTTGACTACTACAGTAATGACTAACAGGAGGACAGACTCCATGTGTTGACTACTACAGTAATGACTAACAGGAGGACAGACTCCATGTGTTGACTACTACAGTAATGACTAACAGGAGGACAGACTCCATGTGTTGACTACTACAGTAATGACTAACAGGACAGACTCCATGTGTTGACTACTACAGTAATGACTAACAGGAGGACAGACTCCATGTGTTGACTACTACAGTAATGACTAACAGGACAGACTCCATGTGTTGACTACTACAGTAATGACTAACAGGAGGACAGACTCCATGTGTTGACTACTACAGTAATGACTAACAGGAGGACAGACTCCATGTGTTGACTACTACAGTAATGACTAACAGGACAGACTCCATGTGTTGACTACTACAGTAATGACTAACAGGACAGACTCCATGTGTTGACTACTACAGTAATGACTAACAGGAGGACAGACTCCATGTGTTGACTACTACAGTAATGACTAACAGGAGGACAGACTCCACGTGTTGACTACTACAGTAATGACTAACAGGACAGACTCCATGTGTTGACTACTACAGTAATGACTAACAGGAGGACAGACTCCATGTGTTGACTACTACAGTAATGACTAACAGGAGGACAGACTCCATGTGTTGACTACTACAGTAATGACTAACAGGAGGACAGACTCCATGTGTTGACTACTACAGTAATGACTAACAGGAGGACAGACTCCATGTGTTGACTACTACAGTAATGACTAACAGGACAGACTCCATGTGTTGACTACTACAGTAATGACTAACAGGAGGACAGACTCCATGTGTTGACTACTACAGTAATGACTAACAAGACAGACTCCATGTGTTGACTACTACAGTAATGACTAACAGGAGGACAGACTCCATGTGTTGACTACTACAGTAATGACTAACAGGACAGACTCCATGTGTTGACTACTACAGTAATGACTAACAGGACAGACTCCATGTGTTGACTACTACAGTAATGACTAACAGGAGGACAGACTCCATGTGTTGACTACTACAGTAATGACTAACAGGACAGACTCCATGTGTTTACTACTACAGTAATGACTAACAGGAGGACAGACTCCATGTGTTGACTACTACAGTAATGACTAACAGGAGGACAGACTCCATGTGTTGACTACTACAGTAATGACTAACAGGACAGACTCCATGTGTTGACTACTACAGTAATGACTAACAGGAGGACAGACTCCATGTGTTGACTACTACAGTAATGACTAACAGGAGGACAGACTCCATGTGTTGACTACTACAGTAATGACTAACAGGAGGACAGACTCCATGTGTTGACTACTACAGTAATGACTAACAGGACAGACTCCATGTGTTGACTACTACAGTAATGACTAACAGGAGGACAGACTCCATGTGTTGACTACTACAGTAATGACTAACAGGACAGACTCCATGTGTTGACTACTACAGTAATGACTAACAGGAGGACAGACTCCATGTGTTGACTACTACAGTAATGACTAACAGGAGGACAGACTCCATGTGTTGACTACTACAGTAATGACTAACAGGACAGACTCCATGTGTTGACTACTACAGTAATGACTAACAGGACAGACTCCATGTGTTGACTACTACAGTAATGACTAACAGGGGACAGACTCCATGTGTTGACTACTACAGTAATGACTAACAGGAGGACAGACTCCATGTGTTGACTACTACAGTAATGACTAACAGGAGGACAGACTCCATGTGTTGACTACTACAGTAATGACTAACAGGAGGACAGACTCCATGTGTTGACTACTACAGTAATGACTAACAGGACAGACTCCATGTGTTGACTACTACAGTAATGACTAACAGGAGGACAGACTCCATGTGTTGACTACTACAGTAATGACTAACAGGACAGACTCCATGTGTTGACTACTACAGTAATGACTAACAGGAGGACAGACTCCATGTGTTGACTACTACAGTAATGACTAACAGGACAGACTCCATGTGTTGACTACTACAGTAATGACTAACAGGACAGACTCCATGTGTTGACTACTACAGTAATGACTAACAGGAGGACAGACTCCATCTGTTGACTACTACAGTAATGACTAACAGGAGGACAGACTCCATGTGTTGACTACTACAGTAATGACTAACAGGAGGACAGACTCCATGTGTTGACTACTACAGTAATGACTAACAGGTCAGACTCCATGTGTTGACTACTACAGTAATGACTAACAGGACAGACTCCATGTGTTGACTACTACAGTAATGACTAACAGGAGGACAGACTCCATGTGTTGACTACTACAGTAATGACTAACAGGACAGACTCCATGTGTTGACTACTACAGTAATGACTAACAGGAGGACAGACTCCATGTGTTGACTACTACAGTAATGACTAACAGGAGGACAGACTCCATGTGTTGACTACTACAGTAATGACTAACAGGAGGACAGACTCCATGTGTTGACTACTACAGTAATGACTAACAGGACAGACTCCATGTGTTGACTACTACAGTAATGACTAACAGGACAGACTCCATGTGTTACTACTACAGTAATGACTAACAGGAGGACAGACTCCATGTGTTGACTACTACAGTAATGACTAACAGGACAGACTCCATGTGTTGACTACTACAGTAATGACTAACAGGAGGACAGACTCCATGTGTTGACTACTACAGTAATGACTAACAGGAGGACAGACTCCATGTGTTGACTACTACAGTAATGACTAACAGGAGGACAGACTCCATGTGTTGACTACTACAGTAATGACTAACAGGAGGACAGACTCCATGTGTTGACTACTACAGTAATGACTAACAGAGACAGACTCCATGTGTTGACTACTACAGTAATGACTAACAGGAGGACAGACTCCATGTGTTGACTACTACAGTAATGACTAACAGGAGGACAGACTCCATGTGTTGACTACTACAGTAATGACTAACAGGACAGACTCCATGTGTTGACTACTACAGTAATGACTAACAGGAGGACAGACTCCATGTGTTGACTACTACAGTAATGACTAACAGGAGGACAGACTCCATGTGTTGACTACTACAGTAATGACTAACAGGAGGACAGACTCCATGTGTTGACTACTACAGTAATGACTAACAGGAGGACAGACTCCATGTGTTGACTACTACAGTAATGACTAACAGGAGGACAGACTCCATGTGTTGACTACTACAGTAATGACTAACAGGAGGACAGACTCCATGTGTTGACTACTACAGTAATGACTAACAGGAGGACAGACTCCATGTGTTGACTACTACAGTAATGACTAACAGGACAGACTCCATGTGTTGACTACTACAGTAATGACTAACAGGAGGACAGACTCCATGTGTTGACTACTACAGTAATGACTAACAGGAGGACAGACTCCATGTGTTGACTACTACAGTAATGACTAACAGGAGGACAGACTCCATGTGTTGACTACTACAGTAATGACTAACAGGAGGACAGACTCCATGTGTTGACTACTACAGTAATGACTAACAGGACAGACTCCATGTGTTGACTACTACAGTAATGACTAACAGGAGGACAGACTCCATGTGTTGACTACTACAGTAATGACTAACAGGACAGACTCCATGTGTTGACTACTACAGTAATGACTAACAGGACAGACTCCATGTGTTGACTACTACAGTAATGACTAACAGGAGGACAGACTCCATGTGTTGACTACTACAGTAATGACTAACAGGAGGACAGACTCCATGTGTTGACTACTACAGTAATGACTAACAGGAGGACAGACTCCATGTGTTGACTACTACAGTAATGACTAACAGGAGGACAGACTCCATGTGTTGACTACTACAGTAATGACTAACAGGACAGACTCCATGTGTTGACTACTACAGTAATGACTAACAGGAGGACAGACTCCATGTGTTGACTACTACAGTAATGACTAACAGGAGGACAGACTCCATGTGTTGACTACTACAGTAATGACTAACAGGAGGACAGACGCCATGTGTTGACTACTACAGTAATGACTAACAGGAGGACAGACTCCATGTGTTGACTACTACAGTAATGACTAACAGGAGGACAGACTCCATGTGTTGACTACTACAGTAATGACTAACAGGAGGACAGACTCCATGTGTTGACTACTACAGTAATGACTAACAGGACAGACTCCATGTGTTGACTACTACAGTAATGACTAACAGGAGGACAGACTCCATGTGTTGACTACTACAGTAATGACTAACAGGACAGACTCCATGTGTTGACTACTACAGTAATGACTAACAGGAGGACAGACTCCATGTGTTGACTACTACAGTAATGACTAACAGGAGGACAGACTCCATGTGTTGACTACTACAGTAATGACTAACAGGACAGACTCCATGTGTTGACTACTACAGTAATGACTAACAGGAGGACAGATTCCATGTGTTGACTACTACAGTAATGACTAACAGGACAGACTCCATGTGTTGACTACTACAGTAATGACTAACAGGAGGACAGACTCCATGTGTTGACTACTACAGTAATGACTAACAGGAGGACAGACTCCATGTGTTGACTACTACAGTAATGACTAACAGGAGGACAGACTCCATGTGTTTACTACTACAGTAATGACTAACAGGACAGACTCCATGTGTTGACTACTACAGTAATGACTAACAGGAGGACAGACTCCATGTGTTGACTACTACAGTAATGACTAACAGGACAGACTCCATGTGTTGACTACTACAGTAATGACTAACAGGAGGACAGACTCCATGTGTTGACTACTACAGTAATGACTAACAGGACAGACTCCATGTGTTGACTACTACAGTAATGACTAACAGGAGGACAGACTCCATGTGTTGACTACTACAGTAATGACTAACAGGAGGACAGACTCCATGTGTTGACTACTACAGTAATGACTAACAGGAGGACAGACTCCATGTGTTGACTACTACAGTAATGACTAACAGGACAGACTCCATGTGTTGACTACTACAGTAATGACTAACAGGAGGACAGACTCCATGTGTTGACTACTACAGTAATGACTAACAGGAGGACAGACTCCATGTGTTGACTACTACAGTAATGACTAACAGGAGGACAGACTCCATGTGTTGACTACTACAGTAATGACTAACAGGACAGACTCCATGTGTTGACTACTACAGTAATGACTAACAGGAGGACAGACTCCATGTGTTGACTACTACAGTAATGACTAACAGGAGGACAGACTCCATGTGTTGACTACTACAGTAATGACTAACAGGAGGACAGACTCCATGTGTTGACTACTACAGTAATGACTAACAGGAGGACAGACTCCATGTGTTGACTACTACAGTAATGACTAACAGGACAGACTCCATGTGTTGACTACTACAGTAATGACTAACAGGAGGACAGACTCCATGTGTTGACTACTACAGTAATGACTAACAGGAGGACAGACTCCATGTGTTGACTACTACAGTAATGACTAACAGGAGGACAGACTCCATGTGTTGACTACTACAGTAATGACTAACAGGACAGACTCCATGTGTTGACTACTACAGTAATGACTAACAGGAGGACAGACTCCATGTGTTGACTACTACAGTAATGACTAACAGGAGGACAGACTCCATGTGTTGACTACTACAGTAATGACTAACAGGAGGACAGACTCCATGTGTTGACTACTACAGTAATGACTAACAGGACAGACTCCATGTGTTGACTACTACAGTAATGACTAACAGGACAGACTCCATGTGTTGACTACTACAGTAATGACTAACAGGAGGACAGACTCCATGTGTTGACTACTACAGTAATGACTAACAGGAGGACAGACTCCATGTGTTGACTACTACAGTAATGACTAACAGGTCAGACTCCATGTGTTGACTACTACAGTAATGACTAACAGGACAGACTCCATGTGTTGACTACTACAGTAATGACTAACAGGAGGACAGACTCCATGTGTTGACTACTACAGTAATGACTAACAGGAGGACAGACTCCATGTGTTGACTACTACAGTAATGACTAACAGGAGGACAGACTCCATGTGTTGACTACTACAGTAATGACTAACAGGACAGACTCCATGTGTTGACTACTACAGTAATGACTAACAGGACAGACTCCATGTGTTGACTACTACAGTAATGACTAACAGGACAGACTCCATGTGTTGACTACTACAGTAATGACTAACAGGACAGACTCCATGTGTTGACTACTACAGTAATGACTAACAGGAGGACAGACTCCATGTGTTGACTACTACAGTAATGACTAACAGGAGGACAGACTCCATGTGTTGACTACTACAGTAATGACTAACAGGAGGACAGACTCCATGTGTTGACTACTACAGTAATGACTAACAGGAGGACAGACTCCATGTGTTGACTACTACAGTAATGACTAACAGGACAGACTCCATGTGTTGACTACTACAGTAATGACTAACAGGAGGACAGACTCCATGTGTTGACTACTACAGTAATGACTAACAGGAGGACAGACTCCATGTGTTGACTACTACAGTAATGACTAACAGGACAGACTCCATGTGTTGACTACTACAGTAATGACTAACAGGAGGACAGACTCCATGTGTTGACTACTACAGTAATGACTAACAGGAGGACAGACTCCATGTGTTGACTACTACAGTAATGACTAACAGGAGGACAGACTCCATGTGTTGACTACTACAGTAATGACTAACAGGAGGACAGACTCCATGTGTTGACTACTACAGTAATGACTAACAGGACAGACTCCATGTGTTGACTACTACAGTAATGACTAACAGGAGGACAGACTCCATGTGTTGACTACTACAGTAATGACTAACAGGACAGACTCCATGTGTTGACTACTACAGTAATGACTAACAGGAGGACAGACTCCATGTGTTGACTACTACAGTAATGACTAACAGGAGGACAGACTCCATGTGTTGACTACTACAGTAATGACTAACAGGAGGACAGACTCCATGTGTTGACTACTACAGTAATGACTAACAGGAGGACAGACTCCATGTGTTGACTACTACAGTAATGACTAACAGGACAGACTCCATGTGTTGACTACTACAGTAATGACTAACAGGAGGACAGACTCCATGTGTTGACTACTACAGTAATGACTAACAGGACAGACTCCATGTGTTGACTACTACAGTAATGACTAACAGGACAGACTCCATGTGTTGACTACTACAGTAATGACTAACAGGACAGACTCCATGTGTTGACTACTACAGTAATGACTAACAGGACAGACTCCATGTGTTGACTACTACAGTAATGACTAACAGGAGGACAGACTCCATGTGTTGACTACTACAGTAATGACTAACAGGACAGACTCCATGTGTTGACTACTACAGTAATGACTAACAGGACAGACTCCATGTGTTGACTACTACAGTAATGACTAACAGGACAGACTCCATGTGTTGACTACTACAGTAATGACTAACAGGACAGACTCCATGTGTTGACTACTACAGTAATGACTAACAGGAGGACAGACTCCATGTGTTGACTACTACAGTAATGACTAACAGGAGGACAGACTCCATGTGTTGACTCTCTTCTGCATCCCTCCCTCCCTCTGCACATGGAGTCTGTCCTTCTCTCCCTCCCTCCGTCTACATCCCTCCGTCTACATCCCTCCCTCCCTCTATCCCTCCCTCCCTCCCTCTGCATCCCTCCCTCCCCCTGTATCCCTCCCTCTACATCCCTCCCTCCCTCTATCCCTCCCTCCCTCCCTCTGCATCCCTCCCTCTGCATCCCTCCCTCCCTCTACATCCCTCCCTCCCTCCCTCTGCATCCCTCCCTCCCTCTCCCTCTCCCTCTCCCTCCCTCCCTCCCTCTACATCCCTCCCTCCCTCTCTCCCTCTACTTCCCTCCCTCCCTCCATCCCCCCCTCTACATCCCTCCCTCCCTCTACATCACTCCCTCCCTCTCCCTCCCTCCCTCCCTCTACATCCCTCCCTCCCTCCCGCCCTCCCTCCCTCCCTCCCTCTGCATCCCTCCCTCCCTCTACCTCCCTCCCTCCCTCTACATCCCTCCCTCCCTCCCTCTACATCCCTCCCTCCCTCCCTCTACATCCCTCCCTCTACCTCCCTCCCTCTACCTCCCTCCCTCCCTCCCTCCCTCTACCTCCCTCCCTCCCGCCCTCCCTCTACATCCCTCCCTCCCTCCCTCCCTCTATCCCTCCCTCCCCCTCCCTCCCTCCCTCTACATCCCTCCCTCCCTCCCTCCCTCTACATCCCTCCCTCCCTCCCTCTACATCCCTCCCTCCCTCCACATCCCTCCCTCCCTCTACATCCGTCTCTCTACATCCCTCCCTCTCTCTACATCCCTCCCTCCCTGCCTCTACATCCCCCCCTCCCGCCCTCCCTCTACATCCCTCCCTCCTTCCCTCTACATCCCTCCCTCCCGCCCTCCCTCCCTCTACATCCCTCCCTCCCTCCCTCTACATCCCTCCCTCCCTCCCTCCCCCTCCCTCCCTCCATCCCTCCCTCTACATCCCTCCCTCCCTCTACATCCCTCCCTCCCTCCCTCCCTCTCCCTCCCTCTACATCCCTCCCTCCTTCCCTCTACATCCCTCCCTCCCGCCCTCCCTCCCTCTACATCCCTCCCTCCCTCCCTCTACATCCCTCCCTCCCTCTACATCCCTCCCTCCCTCCCCCTCCCTCCCTCCATCCCTCCCTCTACATCCCTCCCTCCCTCTACATCCCTCCCTCCCTCCCTCCCTCTCCCTCCCTCTACATCCCTAACTCTACATCCCTAACTCAAATGAAGTGTACATTGTGTAGGTGGATGATCTGATTAAGGGACTGTCATCTCTGCCTCTCTGACAACACAATAACATGTCATTCTGTGGTGTGTTTGACCTTGTGGTTAGTTTGATGCTAATCATCTTAATTTCTCTGGTTGAGTCACAGCGAAGGAGAATAGTATCGCTATAATACAGTTAAACCATTGGAGGACTTTGCTACTGTGCTCTCACAAAGCCAGGCACAGTATTGTAGCTGGTCTGCAACAAGGCAGAGAGGGAAAGAGTGAGAAACATAGAGAGGAAGAGAAAGGAGACTTGAGAGAGAGGGACAGACAGACATACAGAGAAAGAGAGACTTGAGAGAGACAGACAGACAGACAGACAGACAGACAGACAGACAGACAGACAGACAGACAGACAGACAGACAGACAGACAGACAGACAGACAGACAGACAGACAGACAGACAGACAGACAGACAGACAGACAGACAGACAGACATAAAAAGAGAGACTTGAGAGATAATGCCAGACAGAAAGAGCCAGAAGGAGAACTATTATTGTTGGGAGTATTCCACTGCCTCTGTGCTTTAGTGGGTTCTGAGTCTAGTGTTCCAGAAAGCCAGCGATCATCAGCTACTGTTTGTCAGGAGCCTGCTGATCCACTGTGATAAACTGATAAAGACATCACACACACACATAAAGATATCCCAGAATGATGCCGGCATTCTGTTATCATATCCCAGAATGCTAACTTTACATGGAGCAGAGCTGAGGTTACTGGCAGCCTGAGATAGATAGTTGGTCAACAAGGGAAAACCAATCTGAGACCATTGGTAAGCTTTTTACACAACACAGGTGACAGGGATGGAGAGAGAGACATTAAGGGAGAGAGAGAGAAGAGAGAGAGAAAGAGAGAGAGACAGAGAGAGAGAGAGAGAGAGAGAGCAGCCAACTCCAGCCCAGATCAGCCAACCAGCGTCCCAGTCTGCTCCAGCACAATGTGCTCCAGCCCAGGTCAAACTACCAGCCTCCCAGTCTGCTCCAGCCCAGGTCAAACTACCAGCCTCCCAGTCTGCTCCACCCAGACAATCACCCACAACTGCAAGTTCTTAGTCCAGGAAAGATTATTCCCTAGACACCAGGTGTATAAGTTCTGGTGTCCTACAACTGACAGCGCAATGCAGCTACTCAGTCAGACCAGGATTGACACCCCCGACAACATCATCATCCACACTGGCACAAACGACCTTCATGCCAAAGGTGAAAATGTATCTGGGGCAGTGAGAAGAGTGGCAGAACGGGCACAGCCTATGTTCCCAACAACCAATATAGTTGTGTCCACCCTCCTACCAAGAAAAGACTTCCCAGGACAGTTGATCAACAATATAAATCAACAGATCACTGTGGACTGTGCCTCACTGCTCAACGTCAGAACGGCTCACCACCCCACTCTGACATGTCAACATTTATACCATAATGTACATCTGGATCAGGACAGGATCAGAACCTTTGCCAAGGACCTACAACATGCAACACTTGGCAGGGACCCACACACCCATCACCCCAGCAACAGAGGTCCCCCGCCTCACCTTCTGAAACAACAGTACCTCCACCATCCCCAGGAGAAAAGAGACAGACACGGCTTATTACAGCACAGCTCTACTAGACCAGGCCTATCACAACACAGCTCTACTAGACCAGACCCATCACAACACAGCTCTACTAGACCAGACCCATCACAACACAGCTCTACTAGACCAGACCCATCACAACACAGCTCTACTAGACCAGGCCCATCACAACACAGCTCTACTAGACCTGGCCCATCACAACACAGCTCTACTAGACCTGGCCCATCACAACACAGCTCTACTAGACCTGGCCCATCACAACACAGCTCTACTAGACCAGGCCCATCACAACATAGCTCTACTAGACCAGACCCATCACAACACAGCTCTACTAGACCTGGCCCATCACAACACAGCTCTACTAGACCAGGCCCATCACAACACAGCTCTACTAGACCAGACCCATCACAACACAGCTCTACTAGACCTGGCCCATCACAACACAGCTCTTCTAGACCAGGCCCATCACAACACAGCTCTACTAGACCAGGTCCATCACAACACAGCTCTACTAGACCAGGTCCATCACAGCACAGCTCTACTAGACCTGGCCCATCACAACACAGCTCTACTAGACCTGGCCCATCACAACACAGCTCTACTAGACCTGGCCCATCACAACACAGCTCTACTAGACCAGGCCCATCACAACACAGCTCTACTAGACCAGACCCATCACAACACAGCTCTACTAGACCAGACCCATCACAACACAGCTCTACTAGACCAGACCCATCACAACACAGCTCTACTAGACCAGGCCCATCACAACACAGCTCTACTAGACCAGACCCATCACAACACAGCTCTACTAGACCAGGCCCATCACAACACAGCTCTACTAGACCAGCCCCATCACAACACAGCTCTACTAGACCAGGTCCATCACAACACAGCTCTACTAGACCTCGCCCATCACAACACAGCTCTACTAGACCTGGCCCATCACAACACAGCTCTACTAGACCAGGTCCATCACAACACAGCTCTACTAGACCTGGCCCATCACAACACAGCTCTACTAGACCTGGCCCATCACAACACAGCTCTACGAGACCAGGCCCATCACAACACAGCTCTACTAGACCTGGCCCATCACAACACAGCTCTACTAGACCAGACCCATCACAACACAGCTCTACTAGACCTGGCCCATCACAACACAGCTCTACTAGACCAGACCCGTCCCATCACAACACAGCTCTACTAGACCAGACCCATCACAGCTCTACTAGACCTGGCCCATCACAACACAGCTCTACTAGACCTGACCCATCACAACACAGCTCTACTAGACCAGACCCATCACAACACAGCTCTACTAGACCAGACCCATCACAACACAGCTCTACTAGACCAGGCCCATAACAACACAGCTCTACTAGACCAGGCCCATCACAACACAGCTCTACTAGACCAGGTCCATCACAACACAGCTCTACTAGACCTGGCCCATCACAACACAGCTCTACTAGACCAGGCCCATCACAACACAGCTCTACTAGACCAGGTCCATCACAGCACAGCTCTACTAGACCTGGCCCA
Source organism: Salmo salar (assembly GCF_965601325.2). Classification (NCBI taxonomy): domain Eukaryota; kingdom Metazoa; phylum Chordata; class Actinopteri; order Salmoniformes; family Salmonidae; genus Salmo; species Salmo salar. Next base: position 77,655,142 of record NC_138307.1, on the reverse strand, counting down.
TCACAACACAGCTCTACTAGACCAGGTCCATCACAGCACAGCTCTACTAGACCTGGCCCATCACAACACAGCTCTACTAGACCAGGCCCATCACAACACAGCTCTACTAGACCAGGTCCATCACAGCACAGCTCTACTAGACCTGGCCCATCACAACACAGCTCTACTAGACCAGACCCATCACAACACAGCTCTACTAGACCTGGCCCATCACAACACAGCTCTACTAGACCAGGCCCATCACAACACAGCTCTACTAGACCAGGTCCATCACAACACAGCTCTACTAGACCTGGCCCATCACAACACAGCTCTACTAGACCAGGCCCATCACAGCACAGCTCTACTAGACCAGGTCCATCACAGCACAGCTCTACTAGACCTGGCCCATCACAACACAGCTCTACTAGACCAGGCCCATCCCAACACAGCTCTACTAGACCAGGCCCATCCCAACACAGCTCTACTAGACCTGGCCCATCCCAACACAGCTCTACTAGACCAGACCCATCCCAACACAGCTCTACTAGACCTGGCCCATCCCAACACAGCTCTACTAGACCAGACCCATCACAACACAGCTCTACTAGACCTGGCCCATCCCAACACAGCTCTACTAGACCAGACCCATCACAACACAGCTCTACTAGACCTGGCCCATCCCAACACAGCTCTACTAGACCTGGCCCATCCCAACACAGCTCTACTAGACCAGACCCATCACAACACAGCTCTACTAGACCAGGCCCATCACAACACAGCTCTACTAGACCAGACCCATCACAACACAGCTCTACTAGACCAGACCCATCACAACACAGCTCTACTAGACCTGGCCCATCACAACACAGCTCTACTAGACCAGACCCATCACAACACAGCTCTACTAGACCAGACCCATCACAACACAGCTCTACTGGACCAGACCCGTCCCATCACAACACAGCTCTACTAGACCAGGCCCATCACAACACATATTTACCAGACCAGACCCGCCTCAGGACAGCACGACTAGACCCGTCCCATCACAACACAGCTCTACTAGACCCGGCCCATCACAACACAGCTCTACTAGACCTGGCCCATCACAACACAGCTCTACTAGACCAGGTCCATCACAACACAGCTCTACTAGACCTGGCCCATCACAACACAGCTCTACTAGACCTGGCCCATCACAACACAGCTCTACGAGACCAGGCCCATCACAACACAGCTCTACTAGACCTGGCCCATCACAACACAGCTCTACTAGACCAGACCCATCACAACACAGCTCTACTAGACCTGGCCCATCACAACACAGCTCTACTAGACCAGACCCGTCCCATCACAACACAGCTCTACTAGACCAGACCCATCACAGCTCTACTAGACCTGGCCCATCACAACACAGCTCTACTAGACCTGACCCATCACAACACAGCTCTACTAGACCAGACCCATCACAACACAGCTCTACTAGACCAGACCCATCACAACACAGCTCTACTAGACCAGGCCCATAACAACACAGCTCTACTAGACCAGGCCCATCACAACACAGCTCTACTAGACCAGGTCCATCACAACACAGCTCTACTAGACCTGGCCCATCACAACACAGCTCTACTAGACCAGGCCCATCACAACACAGCTCTACTAGACCAGGTCCATCACAGCACAGCTCTACTAGACCTGGCCCATCACAACACAGCTCTACTAGACCAGGTCCATCACAGCACAGCTCTACTAGACCTGGCCCATCACAACACAGCTCTACTAGACCAGGCCCATCACAACACAGCTCTACTAGACCAGGTCCATCACAGCACAGCTCTACTAGACCTGGCCCATCACAACACAGCTCTACTAGACCAGACCCATCACAACACAGCTCTACTAGACCTGGCCCATCACAACACAGCTCTACTAGACCAGGCCCATCACAACACAGCTCTACTAGACCAGGTCCATCACAACACAGCTCTACTAGACCTGGCCCATCACAACACAGCTCTACTAGACCAGGCCCATCACAGCACAGCTCTACTAGACCAGGTCCATCACAGCACAGCTCTACTAGACCTGGCCCATCACAACACAGCTCTACTAGACCAGGCCCATCCCAACACAGCTCTACTAGACCAGGCCCATCCCAACACAGCTCTACTAGACCTGGCCCATCCCAACACAGCTCTACTAGACCAGACCCATCCCAACACAGCTCTACTAGACCTGGCCCATCCCAACACAGCTCTACTAGACCAGACCCATCACAACACAGCTCTACTAGACCTGGCCCATCCCAACACAGCTCTACTAGACCAGACCCATCACAACACAGCTCTACTAGACCTGGCCCATCCCAACACAGCTCTACTAGACCTGGCCCATCCCAACACAGCTCTACTAGACCAGACCCATCACAACACAGCTCTACTAGACCAGGCCCATCACAACACAGCTCTACTAGACCAGACCCATCACAACACAGCTCTACTAGACCAGACCCATCACAACACAGCTCTACTAGACCTGGCCCATCACAACACAGCTCTACTAGACCAGACCCATCACAACACAGCTCTACTAGACCAGACCCATCACAACACAGCTCTACTGGACCAGACCCGTCCCATCACAACACAGCTCTACTAGACCAGGCCCATCACAACACATATTTACCAGACCAGACCCGCCTCAGGACAGCACGACTAGACCCGTCCCATCACAACACAGCTCTACTAGACCCGGCCCATCACAACACAGCTCTACTAGACCTGGCCCATCACAACACAGCTCTACTAGACCTGGCCCATCACAACATAGCTCTACTGGACCTGGCCCATCACAACACAGCTCTACTGGACCTGGCCCATCACAACACAGCTCTACTAGACCTGGCCCATCACAACACAGCTCTACTAGACCTGGCCCATCACAACACAGCTCTACTAGACCTGGCCCATCACAACACTGCTCTACTAGACCTGGCCCATCACAACACAGCTCTACTAGACCTGGCCCATCACAACACAGCTCAACTGGACCTGGCCCATCACAACACAGCTCTACTAGACCAGGCCCATCACAACACAGCTCTACTAGACCTGGCCCATCACAACACAGCTCTACTAGACCTGGCCCATCACAACACAGCTCAACTGGACCTGGCCCATCACAACACAGCTCTACTAGACCAGGCCCATCACAACACAGCTCTACTAGACCAGGCCCATCATAACACAGCTCTACTAGACCAGGCCCATCACAACACAGCTCTACTGGACCTGGCCCATCACAACACAGCTCTACTGGACCTGGCCCATCACAACACAGCTCTACTAGACCAGGGCCTTCACAACACAGCTCTACTAGACCTGGCCCATCACAACAAAGCTCTACTAGACCTGGCCCATCACAACAAAGCTCTACTAGACCTGGCCCATCACAACAAAGCTCTACTGGACCTGGCCCATCACAACACAGCTCTACTGGACCTGGCCCATCACAACACAGCTCTACTAGACCAGGCCCATCACAACACAGCTCTACTAGACCAGGCCCATCACAACACAGCTCTACTAGACCAGGCCCATCACAACACAGCTCTACTAGACCAGGCCCATCACAACACAGCTCTACTAGACCAGGCCCATCACAACACAGCTCTGATCACTACTCCAGTGTCGGACAGAACACTGTCCTTCAGAGAAGTACACCACATGATGCAGTCCACACCATGTATCATTCAGATCATCAGCCTACATATGCTGAGGTAACCTCTGGCAAAAGACACCTAGAACAATCAGAGATAGGAGAGGTGCACCAACTACTGCAACTAATATGTAGACTACTGAGCTAGACAGACTCTTTAATTCACACACACACACACACACACACACACACACACACACACACACACACACACACACGACAGGGTTGCAGATTGCATTGTACTTATTTTTCATGCAATTTTATTCCATTCTTATTCATTTGTTTACAACTATTCTTAATTTTATTGGCACCGGTATTATAGTAATGTATGTATGTATGTATGTATATTATTATTATTTTGTTTTTTTTCAATGTACTTTACTCAAACCAGTGAATATCACTTATTATAAATGAGATCATTAACTATCAGCTCTTGGAATATCCAGGGACTAAACTTCACATTTTGGTTATAAAACAACAAATCCAGAATGGATTAAAAACATCAAGGGACAGGACATCATAATCCTACTGGAAACATGGTGTCGTGGAGACATAGATACTCAGTGTCCCTCAGGCTGTAGAGAAAGTTTACTACCATCAATCAAACATAAAAATGTTAAACGGGGCCGAGACTCAGATGGAATCATCATTTGGCATAAGCAGGACTTAGCACTGAATGAAATGAAAAAAGGTACCAGTCACATTTGGCTAAAACTTAACAAAGGTACAATCTACTGTGACAATGATGTATACATATGTGCAGCTTATGCTCCTCCTTCAGATTCACCATATTATGATGATCAGTTTGTTGACAATCTCCATACAGAAATCATTACATTTCAGGCAGAGGGTAAAGTGCTTCTTTGTGTTGATTTCAATGCAAGAACAGGTTCTGAGCCTGACTACACTGATGAGGGAGGTAACCACCACATATTTGGACACCCCTCCTTGTACAGTAGCCCTATTATAAATAATAGAAACAGTCCTGACCAAATACTGAACAAAAATGGGAAGGAGTTAGTGAATCTCTGTCGAGCCTTAGGCCTGTACATGCTTAATGGCAGAATCAGAGGGGACTCTTTAGGTCGGTTTACTTACTGCTCAGCTCTTGGGACAAGTGTAGTCGATTATGCCATCACTGACATCGACCCCTCCTCCATTAGTGCATTCACTGTCAGACTACAGACACCATTGTCAGATCACAGTCAGATCAACGTGTTTCTGAAGAAATTAACCGGCAATACTCATTAAAAAAAACAGCCCAATAAACTCTACAACATAAACCCATCGTACAGATGGGCTCCAAACAGTGCAGAGAGATTCATTGAAACGTTGAACTCAAATGAAATGATGAACTCTATACAGTTTTTCAATAACTCACAATACCAAAACAATAAAGATGGTGTCAATTCGGCTACTCAAAACATCAACTGCATATTCCAAAAAGCAGCATCGAAAGCAAATTTGAGAAAACCAAAGAAATGCAACCTCAGAAACAAAAAACAAAATGTTTCTGATAAATGGTTTGATAATGAATGTAAAACAATCAGAAAACACCTAAGACAAATGTCAAATGAAAAACATAAGCAGCAAAACAACCCAGAGCTACGATATGAATACTTTGAAACTCTGAAACAGTATAAACAAACACTGAAACGCAAGAAATTGAATTATACCAACAAGACACTTGATGAAATTGAAAACGCAATTGACCAAAATCAGTTCTGGGACATGTGGAACAATTTAAGCACAACAAAGCCACAGGAATCAGCCAGACAAGATGTAGGAATCTGGAAAACATATTCTGATAATCTATACAAAAACATCCCACAAAAAGACTTACAACAGAACCAATTAGAAATTAAAGAAAAATTGAACATCCTTGAATCAGTCATTAAAAACAACCAAAATCCATTAGACCCAATAACCCAACAAGAACTACATCCATTAGACCCAATAACCCAACAAGAACTACATCCATTAGACCCAATAACCCAACAAGAACTACATCCATTAGACCCAATAACCCAACAAGAACTACATCCATTAGACCCAATAACCCAACAAGAACTACATCCATTAGATTACCCAATAACCCAACAAGAACTACATCCATTAGATTACCCAATAACCCAACAAGAACTACATCCATTAGATTACCCAATAACCCAACAAGAACTACATCCATTAGATTACCCAATAACCCAACAAGAACTAAATCCATTAGACCCAATAACCCAACAAGAACTACATCCATTAGACCCAATAACCCAACAAGAACTACATCCATTAGACCCAATAACCCAACAAGAACTAAATCCATTAGATTACCCAATAACCCAACAAGAACTAAATCCATTAGACCCAATAACCCAACAAGAACTAAATCCATTAGACCCAATAACCCAACAAGAACTACATGAAAAGCTCAAATCTATTAAATCAAAGAAGGCTTGTGGTCTAGACAACACCAGAAATGAAATGCTGAAAAACAGCACACCTGAGTTGCAAAATGCTGTGCTTAAATTGTTCAACATGGTTTTAACTTCTGGTTGCTTCCCTGATGTCTGGAACCAGGGGCTCATCTCCCCTATTGTAACGCAAGTTGTCATGGAGAGAAGACCAAGGCGCAGCAGGTATGTGAATACTCATCTTTAATTAAAATAAAGGAGTAAAGCATCCACTTAACAATACAAACGAAGTGACAACAGCTACAGTTCTGCAGGCTAGAAACGCAGTGCAAAAAACAACCACCCACAACCCCAAAGAAAAACACACACACCTATATAGGACTTCCAATCAAAGGCAACTATACACACCTGCCTTCAATTGGAAGTCCCAATCATCCACCCAACATTTAACCAACACAAACATGCCACGTCCTGACCCCAAAACTAAAACAGTAGCTCCATCTGCTGGTCAGGACGTGACAGTACCCCCCCCCCTCAAGGTGCAGACCCCGGAATGCACCTACCAACAAGAAAACCTCAACACAAAACCCATAAACAATAACCCTAAAACAATAAGGGAGGGAAGGGAGGGTGGCTGCCGTCACCGACGGCACTGTGCTACACCCTCCCTCCCCAACCCACCTATCCTGGAGGTGGCTCAGGTGCAGGGCGTGGACCTTGCTCCACCGTCGGCGTAGCCCACTTCGGTGGCGCTGCTAGCTGCGCCGGGCAGATGGGCCACTTGGGCTGACCCTGGCAGACGGACCACTCGTGCTGGGCCGGGGGACAGGAGGGCCCCTCGGGCTGGGCCGGGGGACAGGAGGGCCCCTCGGGCTGGGCCGGGGGACAGGAGGGCCCCTCGGGCTGGGCCGGGGGACAGGAGGGCCCCTCGGGCTGGGCCGGGGGACAGGAGGGCCCCTCGGGCTGGGCCGGGGGACAGGAGGGCCCCTCGGGCTGGGCCGGAGGGACAGGAGGGCCACTCGGGCTGGGCCGGAGGGCAGGAGGGCCACTCGGGCTGGACCGGAGGGCAGGAGGGCCATTCGGGCTGGACCGGAGGGCAGGAGGGCCACTTGGGCTGGACCGGAGGGCAGGAGGGCCACTCGGGCTGGACCGGAGGGCAGGAGGGCCACTCTGGCAGTTCAGGGCAGTCTGGCCACTCTGGCAGTTCAGGGCAGTCTGGCCACTCTGGCAGTTCAGGGCAGTCTGGCCACTCTGGCAGTTCAGGGCAGTCTGGCCACTCTGGCAGTTCAGGGCAGTCTGGCCACTCTGGCAGTTCAGGGCAGTCTGGCCACTCTGGCAGTTCAGGGCAGTCTGGCCACTCCGGCAGTTCAGGGCAGTCTGGCCACTCCGGCAGTTCAGCGCAGTCTGGCCACTCCGGCAGTTCAGCGCAGTCTGGCCACTCCGGCAGTTCAGCGCAGTCTGGCCACTCCGGCAGTTCAGCGCAGTCTGACCTCTCTGGCGACTGTTGACTGGCGGGCAGCTTTGACGATTGTTGACTGGCGGGCATCTCTGACGACTGTTGACTGTCGGGCAGCTCTGACGACTGTTGACTGGCGGACAGCTCTGACGACTGTTGACTGGCGGGCAGCTCTGACGACTGTTGACTGGCGGGCAGCTCTGGTGACGACTGTTGACTGGCGGGCAGCTCTGGTGACGACTGTTGACTGGCGGGCAGCTCCGGTGACGACTGTTGACTGGCGGGCAGCTCTGGTGACGACTGTTGACTGGCGGGCAGCTCTGGTGACGACTGTTGACTGGCGGGCAGCTCTGGTGACGACTGTTGACTGGCGGGCAGCTCTGGTGACGACTGTTGACTGGCGGGCAGCTCTGGTGACGACTGTTGACTGGCGGGCAGCTCTGGTGACGACTGTTGACTGGCGGGCAGCTCTGGTGACTGTTGACTGGCGTGGCTGGGTTGACGCACTTGTAGCCTGGTGCGTGGTGCTGGTACTGGGCTTACCAGATTATGTACACGCACCTCCAGGCTAGTGCGGGGAGCGGGAACAGGACGAGTCGGACTGGGTTGACGCACTTCCGGGTCCGCACGAGAGACAGGAGCTGGAAACCCAGGGCTATGGAGGCGCACAGTCGGTCTCGATCTTACCTCCTGCACAACCCGTCTTGGCTGGATGGAACTAGTAGCCCTGTACGAGCGGGGTGCTCGTACAGGGCAGACTGGCCTGTGCAGGGGCCTGATGGTAGCCGTGCGTAGAGCGGGAGTTGGGTAGCCTGGTCCTCGGAGGCGTACCGGCGACCAGATGCGCTGCGCAGGCATCCTCCTACCAGGCTGGATGCCCGCTCTAGCACGGCACCTGCGAGGGGCTGGAATAACGCGCACCGGACTGTGCGTGCGTATGGGTGAAATAGTGCGCTCCTCAGCGAAACATAGCGCTCTCCACCCCATACGCTCCTCCATATAACCACGGGTAGCTGGCTTCCGGCTCTTCTTACGCCTAGCCAAACTACCCGTGTGCCCCCCCCCAAAAAAATTATTGGGGGTGCCTCTCGTGCTTCTCCCTCAGCGCGTACTTGGCCTCGTACCTCCGCCTCTCTGCCTTGGCTGCCTCAATTTCCCACTGCGGGCGGCGATAATCCTCAGCCTGGTGCCAAGGTCCGGCCCCGTCCAGAACTTACTTTCGTCCTGCCAGGTCCATCCTCCATTTTCTTCTCCTGTGGCTTCCTCCTCTTCTGCTGCTTGGTCCTTTGGTGGGTGGTTCTGTAACGCAAGTTGTCATGGAGAGAAGACCAAGGCGCAGCAGGTATGTGAATACTCATCTTTAATTAAAATAAAGGAGTAAAGCATCCACTTAACAATACAAACGAAGTGACAACAGCTACAGTTCTGCAGGCTAGAAACGCAGTGCAAAAACAACCACCCACAACGCCAAAGAAAAACACACACACCTATATAGGACTTCCAATCAAAGGCAACTATACACACCTGCCTTCAATTGGAAGTCCCAATCATCCACCCAACATTTAACCAACACAAACATGCCACGTCCTGACCCCAAAACTAAAACACTAGCTCCATCTGCTGGTCAGGACGTGACACCTATCCACAAAAGTGGAGACAAATCAGACCCCAATAATTACAGGGGAATTTGCGTAAACAGTAACTTGGGAAAGGTTTTCTGTAGCATTTTGAATTCAAGAATTCAAACCTTTCTTCAAGAAAAAAATGTAATAAGTAAATGTCAAATTGGCTTTCTCCCTAACCATCACACTACTGACCATATATACACCTTACACACACTAATTAATAAACACGTCCACCAAAAAAAGAGGGCAAAATCTTTGCTTGCTTTATTGACTTTAAAAAAGCATTTGATTCTATTTGGCATGAAGGGCTATTCTACAAAATTCTCCAAAGTGGGCTTGGTGGTAAGGTGTATGACTTAATAAAATGTATGTACACAGAAAATAAATGTGCAATAAAAATCAAAAACCAAAGAACAGAATTATTTTCACAATGTCGAGGTGTGAGACAAGGCTGCAGTTTGAGTCCAAACCTTTTCAACATTTATATCAATGAATTAGCAGACATGTTGGACCATTCTCCAGCCCCAGGACTCACACTATTTGACACAGAGGTGAAATACCTGCTATATGCTGATGACTTGGTACTTCTATCACCAACCAAAGAAGGTCTTCAACAGAACATTAATATTCTAGAGCAATATTGCCATAATTGGGCCCTGGCAGTAAATTTCCAAAAATGAAAATCATGATTTTCCAAAAGAAAACCAGATGTCAGAAACACAAATATAAATTCACCCTGAACAACACCATCATTGAACACACTAAAAATTACACCTACCTTGGTCTGACCATATCTGCATCGGGAAACTTTAATATGGCAGTGAACGCACTCAAAGACAAAAGCCCGCAGAGCATTGTATGCAATAAAAATGAAATTATTCAAAATCAACATCCCAATTAGAATTTGGACCAAAATATTTGACAGTGTAATCCTACCAATAGCTCTTTACGGAAGTGAGGTTTGGGGGCCACTCAATAAACTGGACTTTAAAATGTGGGACAAACATCCAATTGAAGCCCTACATGCAGAATTCTGTCGGAAAATCCTACAAGTCCAGAGAAATACACCAACTAATGCATGTAGGGCAGAATTGGGCCGCTTTCCAGTAATAATGAAAATACAGAAAAGATCATTAAAATTTTGGCTACATCTCAATTCAAGTCCAAATTCAAGTCTGCAATTTAAAGCACTCCAAACCCAAGAGCTGAGCCCAGAAACGAGCACTCTCAGTCAGCTGGTGTTGGACCTCACCAACCAAGCTGACACCAGCACTGCTTCAAAAGAAAGAATTCAAATAAACAAAATCATGAACCAATCAAAGGACTCATATTTACAACATTGGAAAAACTAAACAAAATCCCAAAGCCGACTAAATTGCTATCTGACCCTAAACAGAGAATATGAATTGGCTGATTATCTCTACTCTGTCAGAGATACGAAGCAGAGACAGATCCTTACCAAGTACAGGCTGAGTGACCACCGATTGGCAATAGAAACCAGCAGACATAAAAAGACATGGCTACCCAAAGAGGAGCGTGTATGTGGTCACTGCACGACAGGAGAGGTAGAGACAGAGATGCACTTTCTCCTTTACTGTCAGAAATATTCCTCACTAAGAGATTCATTATTCACAGAAATGACTACATTTATTCCAAATTTGAACTTATTAAACCAGAAGAAAAATTAAAAATACTCATGGGTGAAGGAGCAATGGCTCCTCTTGCAGCCAAATATGTATTTTCCTGCCACAGCCTGAGAGACACTGAATAATAACATCTGCATAGTAAACAGTAACTTACTTATTATTACTATTATTGTTATTACTATTATTATTGTTGTTTATCATTCCAAATAGTAGTGGTATGGGTAGTAATGGTAATGATAGCAGTTTAGTGATGGTGGTGGTAGTAGTAGTAGTGGTATGGGTAGTAATGGTAATGATAGCAGTTTAGTGATGGTGGTGGTGGTAGTAGTAGTGGTATGGGTAGTAATGGTAATGATAGCAGTTTAGTGATGGTGGTGGTAGTAGTAGTGGTAGTAGTAGTAGTAGTGGTATGGGTAGTAATGGTAATGATAGCAGTTTAGTGATGGTGGTGGTAGTAGTAGTAGTGGTATGGGTAGTAATGGTAATGATAGCAGTTTAGTGATGGTGGTGGTGGTAGTAGTGGTAATGATGACAGTAGTTGTAGTACTGATGTAATGGTGAAGATGACCGTTATTTAGTTATAAGTTAGTTATAGATTCATTTTCCATATTTCGATTTTTATACTTATTGCATTCTACTATTTTACTATTATTTTACTACTATTTTATTGTTATTATTTTTAATTTTGTATTATTATTTACTGCCATTTTATATTATTATTTGTTATTGTTTATAATTGTATTACAATGTATATTGTATACATTGTTGCTTTGGCAATATTAACACAATGTTTTTCATGCCAATAAAGCAGCTTGAATTTTTATTTGAGAGAGAGAGAGAGAGAGAGAGAGAGAGAGAGAGAGAGAGAGACAGTTGGTAGAACAGCATAGCCAGGGACCAGTCTAACCTTCTAACTACAGTGTGTCTAGGAATAGAAGGCTTGCAGCATTCAGCATCATGTGATGTATGACATTCAGCAGGATCAAAGAGCCCTGTGTCTTAACCATCTCTCCATATGAAGCTGTTTGTTCAGTCACACTGTCCACTTTAAAACCATCTCATTGTTCCTATGAACCCGGCTCACAGAGACACCTCAAATCCACACACCCTCTGACCTCTACAGCCTGTGGGGTTTCACTCTAACCTCTATTACTGTAAACAATCTGTCCTCCTCCTCCACCCTCAGGTAACATGACAATCTGTCCTCCTCCTCCACCCTCAGGTAACATGACAATCTGTCCTCCTCCACCCTCAGGTAACATGACAATCTGTCCTCCTCCACCCTCAGGTAACATGACAATCTGACTCCTCCTCCACCCTCAGGTAACATGACAATCTGACTCCTCCTCCACCCTCAGGTAACATGACAATCTGACTCCTCCTCCACCCTCAGGTAACATGACAATCTGTCCTCCTCCACCCTCAGGTAACATGACAATCTGTCCTCCTCCACCCTCAGGTAACATGACAATCTGACTCCTCCTCCACCCTCAGGTAACATGACAATCTGACTCCTCCTCCACCCTCAGGTAACATGACAATCTGTCCTCCTCCACCCTCAGGTAACATGACAATCTGACTCCTCCTCCACCCTCAGGTAACATGACAATCTGTCCTCCTCCACCCTCAGGTAACATGACAATCTGACTCCTCCTCCACCCTCAGGTAACATGACAATCTGACTCCTCCTCCACCCTCAGGTAACATGACAATCTGTCCTCCTCCACCCTCAGGTAACATGACAATCTGTCCTCCTCCACCCTCAGGTAACATGACAATCTGTCCTCCTCCACCCTCAGGTAACATGACAATCTGTCCTCCTCCACCCTCAGGTAACATGACAATCTGACTCCTCCTCCACCCTCAGGTAACATAACAGTCTGACTCCTCCTCCACCCTCAGGTAACATGACAATCTGACTCCTCCTCCACCCTCAGGTAACATGACAATCTGACTCCTCCTCCACCCTCAGGTAACATAACAGTCTGACTCCTCCTCCACCCTCAGGTAACATAACAGTCTGACTCCTCCTCCACCCTCATGTAACATAACAGTCTGACTCCTCCTCCACCCTCAGGTAACATAACAGCCTGACTCCTCCTCCACCCTCAGGTAACATAACAGTCTGACTCCTCCTCCACCCTCAGGTAACATGACAATCTGACTCCTCCACCCTCAGGTAACATGACAATCTGACTCCTCCACCCTCAGGTAACATAACAGTCTGACTCCTCCTCCACCCTCAGGTAACATAACAGTCTGACTCCTCCTCCACCCTCAGGTAACATGACAATCTGACTCCTCCTCCACCCCCAGGTAACATAACAGTCTGACTCCTCCTCCACCCTCAGGTAACATGATAACAGTCTGACTCCTCCTCCACCCTCAGGTAACATGATAACAGTCTGACTCCTCCTCCACCCTCAGGTAACATAACAGTCTGACTCCTCCTCCACCCTCAGGTAACATAACAATCTGACTCCTCCTCCACCCTCAGGTAACATAACAGTCTGACTCCTCCTCCACCCTCAGGTAACATAACAGTCTGACTCCTCCTCCACCCTCAGGTAACATAACAGTCTGACTCCTCCTCCACCCTCAGGTAACATAACAGTCTGACTCCTCCTCCACCCTCAGGTAACATAACAATCTGACTCCTCCTCCACCCTCAGGTAACATGATAACAGTCTGACTCCTCCTCCACCCTCAGGTAACATGATAACAGTCTGACTCCTCCTCCACCCTCAGGTAACATGATAACAGTCTGACTCCTCCTCCACCCTCAGGTAACATGATAACAGTCTGACTCCTCCTCCACCCTCAGGTAACATAACAGTCTGACTCCTCCTCCACCCTCATGTAACATGATAACAGTCCGACTCCTCCTCCACCCTCAGGTAACATGATAACAGTCTGACTCCTCCTCCACCCTCAGGTAACATAACAGTCTGACTCCTCCTCCACCCTCATGTAACATGATACTGTAACAGTCTCTGACGTCAGAGTGGTGACTAACCTACAATAACCTCCTTCAGCCTCCAGGGCACTTTGAGGAACCAGACATCATCTGACAGCAACACACACACCCCTCCCCTCTGACACGAGGTCTCTCCCTCTAGCCTCTCTTCTTTACGTTCTCAGAACTTATTGAAAGAATGAAAGAAATATTCCCTTTATGGAGAAGAGGACGAGAGTCTGGCAGAGAAAGCACTCTGACACACACTAACACTCACACACACACACACACACACACACACACACACACACACACACACACACACACACACACACACACACACACACACACACACACACACACACACACACACACACACACACACACACACACATATTTATAGTCTGTTACAGGGGGCCCATATGAGAGGTTGTAATAACACACACATCTCCAAACAATAAGTCTTGTCAGTATGTAACACATATCATGTAGGGAGGGGTCCAGAGTTTTGCTCCGAAGAAGGAAAACTCCAGGCCCTTAGCATAATCAGCTGTGATGTGTTCTCTTCCACTACTATCCTTTAATCTCAGGTGGTAGAGCAAGATTTTACATTGAAACGAATGACTTACAGTCTAGAATCTCTATAACCACTAGAAGGTTTATCAACCTTCTGACAGTCTAGAATCTCTATATAACCACTAGAAGGTATATCAACCTTCTGACAGTCTAGAATCTCTATATAACCACTAGAAGGTTTATCAACCTTCTGACAGTCTAGAATCTCTATATAACCACTAGAAGGTATATCAACCTTCTGACAGTCTAGAATCTCTATAGAACCACTATAAGGTATATCAACCTTCTGACAGTCTAGAATCTCTATATAACCACTAGAAGGTATATCAACCTTCTGACAGTCTAGAATCTCTATAGAACCACTAGAAGGTTTATCAACCTTCTGACAGTCTAGAATCTCTATATAACCACTAGAAGGTATATCAACCTTCTGACAGTCTAGAATCTCTATATAACCACTAGAAGGTATATCAACCTTCTGACAGTCTAGAATCTCTATAGAACCACTAGAAGGTATATCAACCTTCTGACAGTCTAGAATCTCTATAGAACCACTAGAAGGTATATCAACCTTCTGACAGTCTAGAATCTCTATAGAACCACTAGAAGGTTTATCAACCTTCTGACAGTCTAGAATCTCTATATAACCACTAGAAGGTATATCAACCTTCTGACAGTCTAGAATCTCTATATAACCACTAGAAGGTATATCAACCTTCTGACAGTCTAGAATCTCTATATAACCACTAGAAGGTTTATCAACCTTCTGACAGTCTAGAATCTCTATATAACCACTAGAAGGTTTATCAACCTTCTGACAGTCTAGAATCTCTATATAACCACTAGAAGGTATATCAACCTTCTGACAGTCTAGAATCTCTATATAACCACTAGAAGGTATATCAACCTTCTGACAGTCTAGAATCTCTATATAACCACTAGAAGGTATATCAACCTTCTGACAGTCTAGAATCTCTATAGAACCACTAGAAGGTATATCAACCTTCTGACAGTCTAGAATCTCTATATAACCACTAGAAGGTATATCAACCTTCTGACAGTCTAGAATCTCTATATAACCACTAGAAGGTATATCAACCTTCTGACAGTCTAGAATCTCTATATAACCACTAGAAGGTATATCAACCTTCTGACAGTCTAGAATCTCTATATAACCACTAGAAGGTATATCAACCTTCTGACAGTCTAGAATCTCTATATAACCACTAGAAGGTATATCAACCTTCTGACAGTCTAGAATCTCTATATAACCACTAGAAGGTATATCAACCTTCTGACAGTCTAGAATCTCTATAGAACCACTAGAAGGTATATCAACCTTCTGACAGTCTAGAATCTCTATATAACCACTAGAAGGTATATCAACCTTCTGACAGTCTAGAATCTCTATATAACCACTAGAAGGTATATCAACCTTCTGACAGTCTAGAATCTCTATATAACCACTAGAAGGTATATCAACCTTCTGACAGTCTAGAATCTCTATATAACCACTAGAAGGTATATCAACCTTCTGACAGTCTAGAATCTCTATATAACCACTAGAAGGTATATCAACCTTCTGACAGTCTAGAATCTCTATATAACCACTAGAAGGTATATCAACCTTCTGACAGTCTAGAATCTCTATAGAACCACTAGAAGGTTTATCAACCTTCTGACAGTCTAGAATCTCTATATAACCACTAGAAGGTATATCAATCTTCTGACAGTCTAGAATCTCTATATAACCACTAGAAGGTATATCAACCTTCTGACAGTCTAGAATCTCTATAGAACCACTAGAAGGTATATCAACCTTCTGACAGTCTAGAATCTCTATAGAACCACTAGAAGGTATATCAACCTTCTGACAGTCTAGAATCTCTATATAACCACTAGAAGGTATATCAACCTTCTGACAGTCTAGAATCTCTATAGAACCACTAGAAGGTATATCAACCTTCTGACAGTCTAGAATCTCTATATAACCACTAGAAGGTATATCAACCTTCTGACAGTCTAGAATCTCTATATAACCACTAGAAGGTATATCAACCTTCTGACAGTCTAGAATCTCTATATAACCACTAGAAGGTATATCAACCTTCTGACAGTCTAGAATCTCTATAGAACCACTAGAAGGTATATCAACCTTCTGACAGTCTAGAATCTCTATAGAACCACTAGAAGGTTTATCAACCTTCTGACAGTCTAGAATCTCTATAGAACCACTAGAAGGTATATCAACCTTCTGACAGTCTAGAATCTCTATATAACCACTAGAAGGTATATCAACCTTCTGACAGTCTAGAATCTCTATAGAACCACTAGAAGGTTTATCAACCTTCTGACAGTCTAGAATCTCTATATAACCACTAGAAGGTATATCAACCTTCTGACAGTCTAGAATCTCTATATAACCACTAGAAGGTATATCAACCTTCTGACAGTCTAGAATCTCTATAGAACCACTAGAAGGTTTATCAACCTTCTGACAGTCTAGAATCTCTATAGAACCACTAGAAGGTATATCAACCTTCTGACAGTCTAGAATCTCTATATAACCACTAGAAGGTATATCAACCTTCTGACAGTCTAGAATCTCTATATAACCACTAGAAGGTATATCAACCTTCTGACAGTCTAGAATCTCTATAGAACCACTAGAAGGTATATCAACCTTTTGACGACACAACAGTAGTAGGCTTGATTACCAACAATGACGAGACAGCCTATAGGGAGGAGGTGAGGGCTCTGGGAGTGTGGTGCCTGGAAAACAAGCTCTCACTCAACGTCAACAAAAGATAGGAAATTATCGTGGACTACAGGAAACAGTAGAGGGTGCACCCCCATATCCACATCAACGGGACCGCAGTGGAGAAGGTGGAAAGCTTCAAGTTCCTCGGCGTACACAACACTGACAAACTGAAATGGACCACCCACACAGACAGTGTGGTGAAGAAGGCGCGACAGAGCCTCTTCAACCTCAGGAGGCTAAAGAAATTTGGCTTGTCACCTAAAACCCGAACAAACTTTTACAGATGCACAATTGAAAGCATCCTCCTAGACACCTACACCACCCAATGTCACAGGAAGGCCAGAAAGATCCTCAAGAACATCAACCACCCGAGCCACTGCCTGTTCACCCCGCTATCATCCAGAAGGCGAGGTCAGCACAGGTGCATCAAAGCGGGGACCGAGAGACTGAAAAACATCTTCTATCACTAGCACAATAGAGGCTGCTGCCTATAGGCATAGACTAGAAATCACTGGCCACTTTAAGGAATGGAACACTAGTCACTTTAATAATGTTTACATATCTGGCATTTCTCATCTCATATGTATATACTGTATTCTACACTATTCTACTGTACCTTAGTCCATTCAGCTCTGACATTGCTCATCCATATGTATATAGTCTTAATTCATTCCTACTTAGATTTGTGTGTATTGGGTATATGTTGTGTAATTTGTTAGATATTACTTGTTAGATATTACTGCACTGTTGGAGCTAGAAGCACAAGCATTTCAACACCCGCAATAACACCTGCTAAACACGTATATGTGACCAATACAATTTGACATGATACAGCAGCCACTGAAGCAGTAGGAACACACAGAGTTGACGGTCTCTCCCCCCCCTCTCGCCCTCTCCCCCCCTCCCTCCCTCTCCCTCCTCCTCCATCCCTCCCTCCCTCTCTCTCCCCCTCTCTCTCCTCCTCCCTCCCTCTCCTCCCTCCCTCCCTCTCCTCCTCTCCCTCCCTCCCTCTCTCTCCTCCTCCCTCTCCTCTCCTCCCTCCCTCCCTCTCTCTCCGTCTCCCTCCCTCCCTCTCTCTCTCTCCTCCTCCCTCCCTCCCTCCCTCCCTCTCTCTCTCTCTCTCCTCCTCCCTCCCTCCCTCCCTCCCTTTCTCCCTCCCTCCGGCAGTGTGGGAGAACAGGAAACCTGAGATGCAGGGGCGGGGTGTACGGACCATAGAGCTGTGCTGCTGGGGCTGGGCTCACACTGGAGCAGAGCTACAGAAAACCGTCCAGTCGCCAGGAGGACATTGCAGACGTTCTTGGCTTTACATTTTTAGTTGCATTACCATGAAGTAAAAATTGTGCCTTCAATGATGTAAATATTGGGCCAATAAAGGTACTTTTAAATAAAATAAAAATCTCCTTCTCTCTCTTAATTCACATCAATGTAAGGGCTTTATTGTCATGGGAAACATGTGTTAACGTTGCCAAAGCAAGTGAAGTAGATAATGAACAAAAGTGAAATAAACAATAAAAATGAACAGTAAACATTACCCTCACAAAAGTTCCAAAAGAATAAAGACATGTAAAATGTCATAGTATGTATATATACAGTGTTGTAACGATGTACAAATAGTTAAAGTACAAAAGAGAAAATAAATAAACATAAATATGGGTTGTATTTACAATGGTGTTTGTTCTTCACTGGTTGACCTTTTCTTGTGGCAACAGGTCACAAATCTTGCTGCTGTGATGTCACACTGTGGTATTTCACCCAGTAGATATGGGAGTTTATCAAAATCGGGTTTGTTTTCGAATTCTTTGTGGGTCTGTGTAATCTGAGGGAAATATGTGTCTCTAATATGGTCATACATTTGGCAGGAGGTTAGGAAGTGCAGCTCAGTTTCCACCTCATTTTGTGGGCAGTGTGCACATAGCCTGTCTTCTCTTGAGAGCCAGGTCTGCCTACGGTGGCCTTTCTCAATAGCAAGGCTCTGCTCACTGAGTCTGTACATAGTCAAAGCTTTCCTTAAGTTTGGGTCAGTCACAGTGGTCAGGTATTCTGCCACTGTGTACTCTCTGTGTAGGGCCAAATAGCATTCTAGTTTGCTCTGTTTTTTTGTAAATTCTTTCCAATGTGTCAAGTAATTATCTTTTTGTTTTCTGATGATTTGGTTGGTTGGGTGTAATTGTGTTGCTGTCCTGGGGCTCTGTGGGGTCTGTTTGTGTTGTGTTTCTCGTTCTCCCTGTCCCTCTTCATCTGTCTTTCTCTCCCTGTCTTTCTCTGCCTCTCTCCCTCCCTCTCATTTATCTCACAATATCACCGGTCAGATGGTCACAACATGCTTTGACCATTAGTGTGTGGGGGGGGTAAATTTAGAGAGAGAGAATATAGAGTAGAGGGAGAGAGAATATAGAGTAGAGGGAGTGAGTGAGTGAGTGAGTGAGTGAGTGAGTGAGTGAGTGAGTGAGTGAGTGAGTGAGTGAGTGAGTGAGTGAGTGAGTGAGTGAGTGAGTGAGTGAGTGAGTGCTCCAATCGGAAGTCCAGACATGGAAACACACCGGAGACACAGGGATGTGGCCAAACTACAGAGAACACACACACACACACACACAGAACAAACACACACACAGAACACACAAACACACACAGAACACACACAGTCACAGATGGCAACACAGACATAAACATGTCTGCCAAGTCAGGCCTCTGTTTACCATCCTATCCTCCACCTCTACCCAGGCCCAGTAACACCAGACCCAGCTACAATCCTATCCTCCACCTCTACCCAGGCCCAGTAACACCAGACCCAGTTACAATCCTATCCTCCACCTCTACCCAGGCCCAGTAACACCAGACCCAGTTACAATCCTATCCTCCACCTCTACCCAGGCCCAGTAACACCAGACCCAGTTACAATCCTATCCTCCACCTCTACCCAGGCCCAGTAACACCAGACCCAGTTACAATCCTATCCCCCACCTCTACCCAGGCCCAGTAACACCAGACCCAGCTACAATCCTATCCTCCACCTCTACCCAGGCCCAGTAACACCAGACCCAGCTACAATCCTATCTTCCACCTCTACCCAGGCCCAGTAACACCAGACCCAGTTACAATCCTATCCTCCACCTCTACCCAGGCCCAGTAACACCAGAACCAGCTACAATCCTATCCTCCACCTCTACCCAGGCCCAGTAACACCAGACCCAGCTACAATCCTATCCTCCACCTCTACCCAGGCCCAGTAACACCAGACCCAGCTACAATCCTATCTTCCACCTCTACCCAGGCCCAGTAACACCAGACCCAGTTACAATCCTATCCTCCACCTCTACCCAGGCCCAGTAACAATCCTATCCTCCACCTCTACCCAGACCCAGCTACAATCCTATCCTCCACCTCTACCCAGGCCCAGTAACAATCCTATCCTCCACCTCTACCCAGGCCCAGTAACAATCCTATCCTCCACCTCTACCCAGGCCCAGTAACAATCCTATCCTCCACCTCTACCCAGGCCCAGTAACACCAGACCCAGCTACAGGGAAACACAAGCTGGACTCTCCATGCCTGTGTCACTATCACTGGGGGGAACTGAACCAGAGCAGTCCCACAGACCAGCAGTCTGGTGGAAGACACCCCGAGGCCTACACACACATCTAGGATACGCTTTAACCTTCCCTGATCCTTGCATAGACATTAAAACCAGTAGATAGTGACAGCGCTGACGTCATCCATGTATTCCTATGGAAATCTCCAGATGGTGCATGAAGCCGGAAGTATTTGAATTGGACTGAATGGCGGAGGATCAGAGCTGAAGGCTGGAGTGCTCTGGCCACCTCTGCTAATGTCACAACCAGTCAGCCACACACACACACACGCACGGCCACACATACACACACACGCACGGCC
>NC_138307.1:77559118-77631618 GCF_965601325.2 Salmo salar | reverse complement strand
AGGTAGATATGTATAGGGGTAAGGTACTATATACAGGGTCAGTTCCAGTAGCATATTTACAATGTGCAGGGATACTGGAGTGATGGAGGTAGATATGTATAGGGGTAAGGTACTATATACAGGGTCAGTTCCAGTAGCATATTTACAATGTGCAGGGATACTGGAGTGATGGAGGTAGATATGTATAGGGGTAAGGTACTATATACAGGGTCAGTTCCAGTAGCATATTTACAATGTGCAGGGATACTGGAGTGATGGAGGTAGATATGTATAGGGGTAAGGTACTATATACAGGGTCAGTTCCAGTAGCATATTTACAATGTGCAGGGATACTGGAGTGATGGAGGTAGATATGTATAGGGGTAAGGTACTATATACAGGGTCAGTTCCAGTAGCATATTTACAATGTGCAGGGATACTGAGTGATGGAGGTAGATATGTATAGGGGTAAGGTGACAGGGATACTGGAGTGATGGAGGTAGATATGTATAGGGGTAAGGTACTATATACAGGGTCAGTTCCAGTAGCATATTTACAATGTGCAGGGATACTGGAGTGATGGAGGTAGATATGTATAGGGGTAAGGTACTATATACAGGGTCAGTTCCAGTAGCATATTTACAATGTGCAGGGATACTGGAGTGATAGAGGTAGATATGTATAGGGGTAAGGTGACAGGGATACTGAGTGATGGAGGTAGATATGCATAGGGGTAAGGTACTATATACAGGGTCAGTTCCAGTAGCATATTTACAATGTGCAGGGATACTGGAGTGGTGGAGGTAGATATGTATAGGGGTAAGGTACTATATACAGGGTCAGTTCCAGTAGCATATTTACAATGTGCAGGGATACTGGAGTGATAGAGGTAGATATGTATAGGGGTAAGGTGACAGGGATACTGGAGTGATGGAGGTAGATATGCATAGGGGTAAGGTACTATATACAGGGTCAGTTCCAGTAGCATATTTACAATGTGCAGGGATACTGGAGTGATGGAGGTAGATATGTATAGGGGTAAGGTACTATATACAGGGTCAGTTCCAGTAGCATATTTACAATGTGCAGGGATACTGGAGTGATGGAGGTAGATATGTATAGGGGAAAGGTACTATATACAGGGTCAGTTCCAGTAGCATATTTACAATGTGCAGGGATACTGGAGTGATGGAGGTAGATATGTATAGGGGTAAGGTACTATATACAGGATCAGTTCCAGTAGCATATTTACAATGTGCAGGGATACTGGGTGATAGAGTAGGTAGGTATATTAAGGTCAGGGATACTGGAGTGATGGAGGTAGATATGTATAGGGGTAAGGTACTATATACAGGAGTCAGTTCCAGATAGCATATTTACAATGTGCAGGGATACTGGAGTGATGGAGGTAGATATGTATAGGGGTAAGGTGACAGGGATACTGGAGTGATGGAGGTAGATATGTATAGGGGTAAGGTACTATATACAGGGTCAGTTCCAGTAGCATATTTACAATGTGCAGGGATACTGGAGTGGTGGAGGTAGATATGTATAGGGGTAAGGTACTATATACAGGGTCAGTTCCAGTAGCATATTTACAATGTGCAGGGATACTGGAGTGGTGGAGGTAGATATGTATAGGGGTAAGGTACTATATACAGGGTCAGTTCCAGTAGCATATTTACAATGTGCAGGGATACTGGAGTGGTGGAGGTAGATATGTATAGGGGTAAGGTACTATATACAGGGTCAGTTCCAATAGCATATTTACAATGTGCAGGGATACTGGAGTGATGGAGGTAGATATGTATAGGGGTAAGGTACTATATACAGGGTCAGTTCCAGTAGCATATTTACAATGTGCAGGGATACTGGAGTGATGGAGGTAGATATGTATAGGGGTAAGGTACTATATACAGGGTCAGTTCCAGTAGCATATTTACAATGTGCAGGGATACTGGAGTGAAGAAACTTGAAGAAACTTGAAATGTTCTTTAAATTTTCCAGATTGACTGACCTTCATGTCTTAAAGTAATGATGGACTGTCGTTTCTCTTTGCTTATTTGAGCTGTTCTTGCCATAATATGGACTTGGTCTTTTACCAAATAGGGCTATCTTCTGTATACCACCCTTACCTTGTCACAACACAACTGATTGGCTCAAACGCATTGAATTAACTTTTAACAAGGCACACCTGTTAATTGAAATGCATTCCAGGTGACTAAAAAAATATATATATATAATGAGTAGGTGTGTCCAACCTTTTGACTGTTACTGGATGATAAACAGAGTAACATCAGCATATATGATGATTGTATGTGAGTGGGTGTGTGTAGTGCCAGTATAAATGTACAGTTGAAGTGGGAAGTTTACATACACTTAGGTTGGAGTCATTAAAACTCGTTTTTCAACCACTCCACAAATTTCTTGTTAACAAACTATAGTTTTGGCAAGTCGGTTAGGACATCTACTTTGTGCATGACACAAGTCATTTTTCCAACTATTGTTTACAGACAGATTATTTCACTTATAATTCACTGTATCACAATTCCAGTGGGTCAGAAGTTTACATACACTAAGTTGACTGTGCCTTTAAACAGCTTGGAAAATTCCAGAAAATTATGTCATGGCTTTAGAAGCTTCTGATAGGCTAATTGACATCATCTGAGTCAATTGGAGGTGTACCTGTGGATGTATTTCAAGGCCTACCTTCAAACTCAGTGCCTCTTTGCTTGACATCATGGAAAAATCAAAAGAAATCAGCCAAGACCTCAGAAAATAAATTGTAGACCTCCACAAGTCTGGTTCATCCTTGGGAGCAATTTCCAAACGCCTGAAGGTACCACGTTCATCTGTACAAACAATAGTACGCAAGTATAAACACCATGGGACCAGGCAGCCATCATACCGCTCAGGAAGGAGACTCGTTCTGTCTCCTAGAGATGAACGTACTTTGGTGCGAAAAGTGCAAATCAATCCCAGAACAACAGCAAAGGACCTTGTGAAGATGCTGAAGGAAACAGGTACAAAAGTATCTATATCCACAGTAAAACGAGTCCTATATCGACATAACCTGAAAGGCCGCTCAGCAATGAAGAAGCCACTGCTCCAAAACCGCCATAAAAAAGCCAGACTACGGTTTGCGGTTTGCAGTTGCACATGGGGACAAAGATCGTACTTTTTGGAGAAATGTCCTCTGGTCTGATGAAACAAAAATAGAACTGTTTGGCCATAACATCGTTATGTTTGGAGGAAAAAGGGGGAGGCTTGCAAGCCGAAGAACACCATCCCAACCGTGAAGCACGGGGGTGGCAGCATCATGTTGTGGGGGTGCTTTGCTGCAGGAGGGACTGGTGCACTTCACAAAATAGATGGCATCATGAGGATGGAAAATTATGTGGATATATTGAAGCATTGAAGCAACATCTCAAGACATCAGTCAGGAAGTTAAAGCTTGGTCTCAAATGGGTCTTCCAAATGGACAATGACCCCAAGCATACTTCCAAAGTTGTTGCAAAATGGCTTAAGGACAACAAAGTTAAGGTATTGGAGTGGCCATCACAAAGCCCTGGCCTCAATCCTATAGAACATTTGTGGGCAGAACTGAAAAAGTGTGTGCGAGCAAGTTGACCTACAAACCTGACTCAGTTACACCAGCTCTATCAGGAGGAATGGGCCAAAATTCACCCAACTTATTGTGGGAAGCTTGTGGAAGGCTACCCAAAACATTTGACCCAAGTTAAACAATTTAAAGGCAATGCTACCAAATACTAATTGAGTGTATGTAAACTTCTGACCCACTGGGAATGTGATGAAAGAAATAAAAGCTGAAATAATCATTCTCTCTACTATTATTCTGACATTTCACATTTTTTAAATAAAGTGGTGATCCTAATTGACCTAAGACAGGGAATTTTTACTAGGATTAAATGTAGGGCCCTGTGAGTGTATAGAGAGAGCCCTGTGAGTGTATAGAGGGCCCTGTGAGTGTATAGAGGGCCCTGTGAGTGTATAGAGAGAGCCCTGTGAGTGTATAGAGGGCCCTGTGAGTGTATAGAGGGGGCCCTGTGAGTGTGTAGAGCCCTGTGAGTGTATCAGGGCCCTGTGTGTGTGTAGGGCCCTGTGAGTGTATCAGGGCCCTGTGAGTGTGTAGGGCCCTGTGAGTGTATCAGGGCCCTGTGAGTGTATCAGGGCCCTGTGAGGGTATAGGGCCCTGTGAGGGTATAGGGCCCTGTGAGGGTATAGGGCCCTGTGAGGGTATAGGGCCCTGTGAGGGTATAGGGCCCTGTGAGTGTGTAGGGCCCTGTGAGGGTATATGGCCCTGTGAGGGTATAGGGCCCTGTGAGGGTATAGGGCCCTGTGAGGGTATAGGGCCCTGTGAGGGTATAGGGCCCTGTGAGGGTATAGGGCCCTGTGAGTGTGTGGGGCCCTGTGAGTGTATAGGGCCCTGTGAGTGTGTGGGGCCCTGTGAGGGTATAGGGCCCTGTGAGGGTATAGGGCCCTGTGAGTGTGCTTGGAGACTAGAGGTCGACCGATTAATCGGGAATGGATTTTTTTTACCTTTATTTAACGAGGCAAGTCAGTTAAGAACACATTCTTATTTTCAATGACGGCCTAGGAACGGTGGGTTAACTTCCTTGTTCAGGGGCAGAACGACAGATTTTTACCTTGTCAGCTCGGGGATTCAATCTTGCAACCTTACGGTTAACTAGTCCAACGCTCTAACCACCTGCTTTACATTGCACTCCACGAGGAGCCTGCCTGTTACGCGAATGCAGTAAGAAGGGTCAACTCCGTCCGTGTAGCTATTCTGTTAGCTATTTATCAGTCTAATGACTTGGGGATAGAGGCTGTTCAGGAGCCTGTTGGTGTCAGACTTGATGCACCGGTACTTCTTGCTGTGCTGAAGCAGAAAGAACAGTCTATGGCTTGGGTGGTTGGAGTCTTTAACGATTTTCTGGGCCTTCCTTTCACAACGCCTGATATAGAGGTCCTGGAAGGCAGGTAGCTCAGCCCCAGTGATGTACTGGGCTGTCCACACCACCCTCTGTAGCACCATGCGATTGAGGGCAGTGCTGTTGCCATACCAAGCAGTGATACAGCCAGTCAAGATGCTCTCAATGGTGCAGCTGTCAAATGTTTTGAGGATCTGAGGGCCCATTCCAAACCTTTACAACCTCTTGAGGATGAATAGGCGCTGTCGCGCTTTCTCCACGACCGTGTGTGGAACATTTTAAGTCCTTAGTGATTTGGACACCGAGGAACTTGAAGCTCTCGACCCGCTCCACTGCAGCCCCGTCAATGTGGACGGGGCGCCCCGTTTCCTGTAGTCCACGATAAGCTCCTTGGTTTTACTGACGTTGAGAGAGAGGTTGTTGTCCTGGCTAAGTCTCTGACCTCCTCCCTGTAGGCTGTCTCATCGTCGCCGGTGTTCAGGACTACCACCGTCGTGTCGTCAGCAAACTTGATGTAGTCAACCTCTTTGTTATGGCCTAAATAAGTACAGGAGTAAAAATGTGCTTAACAAGTCAAATAATAAGTTGGATGGTTAACATGATTTTTTAATGACTAGACCATCTCCGTATCACACACACAATTATCTGTAAGGTCCTCAGTCAAGAAGTACATTTCAAGCACAGATTCAACAAAGACCAGGGAGGTTTTCCAATGCCTCGCAAAGAAGGGCACCTATTGGTAGATGGGTAAAATAATATTTTTAAAAGACACTTTCAGCATGGTGAAGTTATTAGTTACTGTCACATGGATAACGCTGGAGAGACGAAGCAGGTACGGGGAGTCAAACATTTAATATAGAACGGACATGGAACCAGACAGGAACAGCCTCAGCAAACGAGTAATACAGACAAAAAACAGACAAAACTATTAATGCAGCAGCAGGGAACAGAGCTGGGAACTGACAAACATAGGGGAGGAAATAAACAGGTGATGACTGAGTCCAGGTGAGTCCAATATCGCTGAAGCGCGTGACGAGGGAAGGCAGGTGTGCGTAATAGATGGCAGGAGTGTGTGATGCAGGGCAGCCTGGCGCCCTCAAGTGGGACAGTTACACTTTGGATGGTGCATCAATACACCCAGTCAATACAAAGATATAAGTGTCCTTCCTAACTCAGTTGCCGGAGGAAGGAAAACACGCAGGGATTTTACTATGAGTCTAATGGTGATTTTAAAACAGTTACAGTTTAATGGCTGTGATAGGAGATAACTGAGGATGGATCAACATTGTAGTTACTCCACAATACTAACATAAATGATAGAGTGAAAAGAAGGAAAATTTGGAAAAGAAATTCACTTTTTGTCCTGAATACAAAGTGTTATGTTTGGGGCAAATCAAATACAACACATCACTGAGTACCACAGTCCATATTTTTAAGCATGGTGGTGGCAGCATCATGTTATGAGTATGCTTCTCATCGTTAAGGGCTGGGGAGTTTTTCAGGATAAAAAGATTAATGGAATAGAGCTAAGCAGGTGTCACAAGGATTGGACCAAAACGCAGCGGGAATATGTATACTCATCTTCTTTTTATTTTGAAGAAGGAGAAACAACTAAATACGTATACAAAAAAGAACAAATCGAAACAGTCCTGTCAGGTGCAACAAACACTAAACAAGGAACAACTACCCACAAAATCCCATAGAAAAACACCCCTCTTAAATAGGACCTTCAATTAGAAGCAACTAGGAGCAGCTGCTTCCAATTGAAGGTCAACCCAACAAACACCACATAGAAATAGACATACTAGAACTAACATAGAAATATACTAACAAGAACATAGCCCAACAAACCCCGAAACACTCTAAACAAACACCCCCCTGCCACGTCCTGACCAAACTACAATAACAAATTACCCCTTTACTGGTCAGGATGTGACAGCAGAAGCAAAATCCTGGAGGAAAAACTGGTTCAGTCTGCTTTCCAACAGACACTGGGAGACAAATTCACCTTTCAGCAGGACAATAACCTAAAACACACTGCTTACCAAGGTGACGTTGAATGTTCCTGAGTGGCCTAGTTAGTTTTAACTAAGCCCTTTCCTGCAGTCAACGGCCAAAAGCACCTCTTTGGTCTCATGGGTGGAATGTTATTAATATGTTTAATCGCTTCATCATTAATAAAGATGTTGTTGTTTTACAATGAAAATTCGGTGTTTCTATGTCAAACAGTCCTGTTATATTTCAGTCTTCTGTGATGTATATAAAGTGTAATATTGGGAATCAAACTCAAAACATAATACATTTCAACAGTATATCTTACATGGTACAGGTGTCTTCTTTTTTAAGCCCATAACCAACTTTGTTTCAAAGTAGTTTTGTTTAACACTACCCAGAATCACTCTGTGTGGCCCTGATTTAGCCCACTGCAGATAAAAGTTAAATCAGCTTGAAACTCTATGCCAAGACTTGAAAATGGCTGTCTTGAATACTTATTGACTCAAGACATTTCAGCTTTTTATTTTTAATACATTTTTGCACATTTCTAAAAACCCAATTCCACTTTGACATGATGGGGTGTTGTGTGGAAGACATTTTAAATTCAGGTTGGGGGTGTGAACAGTCCTCCCTGGTCTGTCAGACAGTGTATTTATAGAAATCAACTCACGCCTTCAATTCCACCTCGAGCTACCTGTTAGCTCTGATCTCAGAACTATCCAGCTCTCTCTTTCTGTCTCCCCCCCTCTCTCTCGCTGTCCCCCCCTCTCTCTCTCTGTCCCCCCCTCTCTCTCTCTGTCCCCCCCTCTCTCTCTCTGTCCCCCATCTCTCTCTCTTTCTGTCTCCTTCCCTTTCTTTCTGTCTACCCCTCTCTCTCTGTCCCTCTCTCTCTCTCAAGTCAGATCTTGAGATCTTCTACCTGCCACCACTGATCTCAGACCAGTCACTGAGACCAGCTCACTTGAATTCCTCCATTAGCTGCAGGGATATATCCTTTAATCGTGTAAGACAGACCTGACCTAGTGACTGACTGAGAGGACATATTCAAAGCAACAGCATTACACACTAACTACAGACAGGTTATGTGGAAGTCAACACAATTTGTTCCACACATAAATAAAGTGACATTTTAAAGTCTCCAGGGAGAGAGAGGGGAAGGGAGAGAAGGGGAGAGTTTTGGTTTCTTGTCTATTTCATTTGCTTTGGCAATGTTAACATTAGTTTCCCATGCTGTTAAAGCCATTTCAATTGAAAGAGAGAGACAATGAAGAGGCAGGAAGTCATTGTGTTGATGAAGCTCCTGGTGCAGGACAGGTGTATATCACTCCCTGTCGCCTTGACAACCACATATCCTACCTAGCTGATAGGGACAGATGTTCACTCTGTTTCTCTCTTCACCTGCTCCATTTGTCCATCTGCACCCCTACTTGGTCTTTCTTTCTCCTCGTTCCCTCCTACATAGAGATAGAGAGAGGGGGGGTTGTTTCGTTCCCTCCTACATAGAGATAGAGAGAGGGGGGGGTTGTTTCTTTCCCTCCTACATAGAGATAGAGAGAGGGGGGGTGTTTCTTTCCCTCCTACATAGAGATAGAGAGAGGGGGGGTTGTTTCGTTCCCTCCTACATAGAGATAGAGAGAGGGGGGGGTGTTTCTTTCCCTCCTACATAGAGATAGAGAGAGGGGGGGTGTTTCTTTCCCTCCTACATAGAGATAGAGAGAGGGGGGGTGTTTCTTTCCCTCCTACATAGAGATAGAGAGAGGGGGGGTGTTTCTTTCCCTCCTACATAGAGATAGAGAGAGGGGGGGTTGTTTCTTTCCCTCCTACATAGAGATAGAGAGAGGGGGGGTTGTTTCTTTCCCTCCTACATAGAGATAGAGAGAGGGGGGGTGTTTCTTTCCCTCCTACATAGAGATAGAGAGAGGGGGGGTGTTTCTTTCCCTCCTACATAGAGATAGAGAGAGGGGGGGTTGTTTCTTTCCCTCCTACATAGAGATAGAGAGGGGGGGGGTGTTTCTTTCCCTCCTACATAGAGATAGAGAGAGAGGGGGGGTTGTTTCTTTCCCTCCTACATAGAGATAGAGAGAGGGGGGGTGTTTCTTTCCCTCCTACATAGAGATAGAGAGAGGGGGGGGTTGGATAAAGAGATAGAGAGGGGGGGGTGTTTCTTTCCCTCCTACATAGAGATAGAGAGGGGGGGGGGTTGTTTCTTTCCCTCCTACATAGAGATAGAGAGAGGGGGGTGTTTCTTTCCCTCCTACATAGAGATAGAGAGAGGGGGGGTTGTTTCTTTCCCTCCTACATAGAGATAGAGAGGGGGGGTTGTTTCTTTCCCTCCTACATAGAGATAGAGAGGGGGGGGTGTTTCTTTCCCTCCTACATAGAGATAGAGAGAGGGGGGTGTTTCTTTCCCTCCTACATAGAGATAGAGAGAGGGGGGGTTGTTTCTTTCCCTCCTACATAGAGATAGAGAGGGGGGGTTGTTTCTTTCCCTCCTACATAGAGATAGAGAGGGGGGGTTGTTTCTTTCCCTCCTACATAGAGATAGAGAGGGGGGGGTGTTTCTTTCCCTCCTACATAGAGATAGAGAGGGGGGGTGTTTCTTTCCCTCCTACATAGAGATAGAGAGGGGGGGTGTTTCTTTCCCTCCTACATAGAGATAGAGAGAGGGGGGGGTGTTTCTTTCCCTCCTACATAGAGATAGAGAGAGGGGGGTGTTTCTTTCCCTCCTACATAGAGATAGAGAGAGGGGGGGTGTTTCTTTCCCTCCTACATAGAGATAGAGAGAGGGGGGGTTGTTTCTTTCCCTCCTACATAGAGATAGAGAGAGGGGGGGTTGTTTCTTTCCCTCCTACATAGAGATAGAGAGAGGGGGGGTGTTTCTTTCCCTCCTACATAGAGATAGAGAGAGGGGGGGTTGTTTCTTTCCCTCCTACATAGAGATAGAGAGAGGGGGGGTGTTTCTTTCCCTCCTACATAGAGATAGAGAGAGGGGGGGGTGTTTCTTTCCCTCCTACATAGAGATAGAGAGAGGGGGGGTGTTTCTTTCCCTCCTACATAGAGATAGAGAGAGGGGGGGTGTTTCTTTCCCTCCTACATAGAGATAGAGAGGGGGGGTTGTTTCTTTCCCTCCTACATAGAGATAGAGAGGGGGGGTTGTTTCTTTCCCTCCTACATAGAGATAGAGAGAGGGGGGTGTTTCTTTCCCTCCTACATAGAGATAGAGAGGGGGGGTTGTTTCTTTCCCTCCTACATAGAGATAGAGAGGGGGGGTGTTTCTTTCCCTCCTACATAGAGATAGAGAGAGGGGGGGTTGTTTCTTTCCCTCCTACATAGAGATAGAGAGGGGGGGGTTGTTTCTTTCCCTCCTACATAGAGATAGAGAGGGGGGGGTTGTTTCTTTCCCTCCTACATAGAGATAGAGAGGGGGGGTGTTTCTTTCCCTCCTACATAGAGATAGAGAGAGGGGGGTGTTTCTTTCCCTCCTACATAGAGATAGAGAGAGGGGGGGTTGTTTCTTTCCCTCCTACATAGAGATAGAGAGGGGGGGGTTGTTTCTTTCCCTCCTACATAGAGATAGAGAGAGGGGGGGTTGTTTCTTTCCCTCCTACATAGAGATAGAGAGAGGGGGGGTGTTTCTTTCCCTCCTACATAGAGATAGAGAGAGGGGGGGTGTTTCTTTCCCTCCTACATAGAGATAGAGAGAGGGGGGTTGTTTCTTTCCCTCCTACATAGAGATAGAGAGGGGGGGTTGTTTCTTTCCCTCCTACATAGAGATAGAGAGAGGGGGGGTGTTTCTTTCCCTCCTACATAGAGATAGAGAGAGGGGGGGTTGTTTCTTTCCCTAATACATAGAGATAGAGAGAGGGGGGGTGTTTCTTTCCCTCCTACATAGAGATAGAGAGAGGGGGGGGTGTTTCTTTCCCTCCTACATAGAGATAGAGAGAGGGGGGGTGTTTCTTTCCCTCCTACATAGAGATAGAGAGAGGGGGGTGTTTCTTTCCCTCCTACATAGAGATAGAGAGAGGGGGGGTGTTTCTTTCCCTCCTACATAGAGATAGAGAGAGGGGGGGGTTGTTTCTTTCCCTCCTACATAGAGATAGAGAGGGGGGGGTTGTTTCTTTCCCTCCTACATAGAGATAGAGAGAGGGGGGTGTTTCTTTCCCTCCTACATAGAGATAGAGAGAGGGGGGTTGTTTCTTTCCCTCCTACATAGAGATAGAGAGAGGGGGGTGTTTCTTTCCCTCCTACATAGAGATAGAGGGGGGGGGTGTTTCTTTCCCTCCTACATAGAGATAGAGAGAGGGGGGGTTGTTTCTTTCCTAATACATAGAGATAGAGAGAGGGGGGGTGTTTCTTTCCCTCCTACATAGAGATAGAGAGAGGGGGTTATTTCCTCCTACATAGAGATAGAGAGAGGGGGGGTGTTTCTTTCCCTCCTACATAGAGATAGAGGGGGGGGGTTGTTTCTTTCCCCTACATAGAGATAGAGAGAGGGGGGGTTGTTTCTTTCCCTCCTACATAGAGATAGAGAGGGGGGGTTGTTTCTTTCCCTCCTACATAGAGATAGAGAGAGGGGGGGTGTTTCTTTCCCTCCTACATAGAGATAGAGAGAGGGGGGGTTGTTTCTTTCCCTCCTACATAGAGATAGAGAGAGGGGGGGTGTTTCTTTCCCTCCTACATAGAGATAGAGAGAGGGGGGGTGTTTCTTTCCCTCCTACATAGAGATAGAGAGAGGGGGGGTTGTTTCTTTCCCTCCTACATAGAGATAGAGAGAGGGGGGGTTGTTTCTTTCCCTCCTACATAGAGATAGAGAGAGGGGGGGTTGTTTCTTTCCCTCCTACATAGAGATAGAGAGGGGGGGTTGTTTCTTTCCCTCCTACATAGAGATAGAGAGAGGGGGGGTGTTTCTTTCCCTCCTACATAGAGATAGAGAGAGGGGGGGTTGTTTCTTTCCCTCCTACATAGAGATAGAGAGAGGGGGGTTGTTTCTTTCCCTCCTACATAGAGATAGAGAGGGGGGGTGTTTCTTTCCCTCCTACATAGAGATAGAGAGAGGGGGGGGTTGTTTCTTTCCCTCCTACATAGAGATAGAGAGAGGGGGGGTTGTTTCTTTCCCTCCTACATAGAGATAGAGAGAGGGGGGGGTTGTTTCTTTCCCTCCTACATAGAGATAGAGAGGGGGGGTTGTTTCTTTCCCTCCTACATAGAGATAGAGAGGGGGGGGTGTTTCTTTCCCTCCTACATAGAGATAGAGAGGGGGGGTTGTTTCTTTCCCTCCTACATAGAGATAGAGAGAGGGGGGGGTTGTTTCTTTCCCTCCTACATAGAGATAGAGAGGGGGGGTTGTTTCTTTCCCTCCTACATAGAGATAGAGAGGGGGGGGTGTTTCTTTCCCTCCTACATAGAGATAGAGAGGGGGGGTGTTTCTTTCCCTCCTACATAGATATGGAGAGAGGGGGGGTTGTTTCTTTCCCTCCTACATAGAGATAGAGAGGGGGGGTTGTTTCTTTCCCTCCTACATAGAGATAGAGAGGGGGGGTTGTTTCTTTCCCTCCTACATAGAGATAGAGAGGGGGGGTTGTTTCTTTCCCTCCTACATAGAGATAGAGAGGGGGGGTGTTTCTTTCCCTCCTACATAGAGATAGAGAGGGGGGGTTGTTTCTTTCCCTCCTACATAGAGATAGAGAGAGGGGGGGTTGTTTCTTTCCCTCCTACATAGAGATAGAGAGGGGGGGGTGTTTCTTTCCCTCCTACATAGAGATAGAGAGGGGGGGTTGTTTCTTTCCCTCCTACATAGAGATAGAGAGGGGGGGGTGTTTCTTTCCCTCCTACATAGAGATAGAGAGGGGGGGGGGTGTTTCTTTCCCTCCTACATAGAGATAGAGAGAGGGGGGGTGTTTCTTTCCCTCCTACATAGAGATAGAGAGGGGGGGGTTGTTTCTTTCCCTCCTACATAGAGATAGAGAGAGGGGGGGTGTTTCTTTCCCTCCTACATAGAGATAGAGAGAGGGGGGTTGTTTCTTTCCCTCCTACATAGAGATAGAGAGAGGGGGGGGGTTGTTTCTTTCCCTCCTACATAGAGATAGAGAGAGGGGGGGTTGTTTCTTTCCCTCCTACATAGAGATAGAGAGAGGGGGGGTGTTTCTTTCCCTCCTACATAGAGATAGAGAGGGGGGGTTGTTTCTTTCCCTCCTACATAGAGATAGAGAGAGGGGGGGTGTTTCTTTCCCTCCTACATAGAGATAGAGAGGGGGGGTTGTTTCTTTCCCTCCTACATAGAGATAGAGAGAGGGGGGGTTGTTTCTTTCCCTCCTACATAGAGATAGAGAGAGGGGGGGTGTTTCTTTCCCTCCTACATAGAGATAGAGAGAGGGGGGGTGTTTCTTTCCCTCCTACATAGAGATAGAGAGAGGGGGGGTGTTTCTTTCCCTCCTACATAGAGATAGAGAGAGGGGGGGTTGTTTCTTTCCCTCCTACATAGAGATAGAGAGAGGGGGGGTGTTTCTTTCCCTCCTACATAGAGATAGAGAGAGGGGGGGTGTTTCTTTCCCTCCTACATAGAGATAGAGAGAGGGGGGGTGTTTCTTTCCCTCCTACATAGAGATAGAGAGAGGGGGGGTTGTTTCTTTCCCTCCTACATAGAGATAGAGAGAGGGGGGGGTGTTTCTTTCCCTCCTACATAGAGATAGAGAGAGGGGGGGTTGTTTCTTTCCCTCCTACATAGAGATAGAGAGAGGGGGGGTTGTTTCTTTCCCTCCTACATAGAGATAGAGAGAGGGGGGGTTGTTTCTTTCCCTCCTACATAGAGATAGAGAGAGGGGGGGTTGTTTCTTTCCCTCCTACATAGAGATAGAGAGGGGGGGTTGTTTCTTTCCCTCCTACATAGAGATAGAGAGAGGGGGGGGTTGTTTCTTTCCCTCCTACATAGAGATAGAGAGAGGGGGGGTTGTTTCTTTCCCTCCTACATAGAGATAGAGAGAGGGGGGGTGTTTCTTTCCCTCCTACATAGAGATAGAGAGAGGGGGGGTTGTTTCTTTCCCTCCTACATAGAGATAGAGAGAGGGGGGGTTGTTTCTTTCCCTCCTACATAGAGATAGAGAGAGGGGGGGTGTTTCTTTCCCTCCTACATAGAGATAGAGAGAGGGGGGGTTGTTTCTTTCCCTCCTACATAGAGATAGAGAGAGGGGGGGTTGTTTCTTTCCCTCCTACATAGAGATAGAGAGAGGGGGGGTGTTTCTTTCCCTCCTACATAGAGATAGAGAGAGGGGGGGTGTTTCTTTCCCTCCTACATAGAGATAGAGAGAGGGGGGGTTGTTTCTTTCCCTCCTACATAGAGATAGAGAGAGGGGGGGTTGTTTCTTTCCCTCCTACATAGAGATAGAGAGAGGGGGGGTGTTTCTTTCCTCCTACATAGAGATAGAGAGAGGGGGGTGTTTCTTTCCCTCCTACATAGAGATAGAGAGAGGGGGGGTGTTTCTTTCCCTCCTACATAGAGATAGAGAGAGGGGGGGTTGTTTCTTTCCCTCCTACATAGAGATAGAGAGAGGGGGGGTTGTTTCTTTCCCTCCTACATAGAGATAGAGAGAGGGGGGGTGTTTCTTTCCCTCCTACATAGAGATAGAGAGAGGGGGGGTTGTTTCTTTCCCTCCTACATAGAGATAGAGAGAGGGGGGGTTGTTTCTTTCCCTCCTACATAGAGATAGAGAGAGGGGGGGTTGTTTCTTTCCCTCCTACATAGAGATAGAGAGAGGGGGGGTGTTTCTTTCCCTCCTACATAGAGATAGAGAGAGGGGGGGTTGTTTCTTTCCCTCCTACATAGAGATAGAGAGAGGGGGGGTTGTTTCTTTCCCTCCTACATAGAGATAGAGAGAGGGGGGGTTGTTTCTTTCCCTCCTACATAGAGATAGAGAGGGGGGGGTGTTTCTTTCCCTCCTACATAGAGATAGAGAGAGGGGGGGTGTTTCTTTCCCTCCTACATAGAGATAGAGAGAGGGGGGGTGTTTCTTTCCCTCCTACATAGAGATAGAGAGAGGGGGGGTTGTTTCTTTCCCTCCTACATAGAGATAGAGAGAGGGGGGTTGTTTCTTTCCCTCCTACATAGAGATAGAGAGAGGGGGGGTGTTTCTTTCCCTCCTACATAGAGATAGAGAGGGGGGGGTGTTTCTTTCCCTCCTACATAGAGATAGAGAGAGGGGGGGTGTTTCTTTCCCTCCTACATAGAGATAGAGAGAGGGGGGGGTGTTTCTTTCCCTCCTACATAGAGATAGAGAGAGGGGGGGTGTTTCTTTCCCTCCTACATAGAGATAGAGAGAGGGGGGTTGTTTCTTTCCCTCCTACATAGAGATAGAGAGGGGGGGTGTTTCTTTCCCTCCTACATAGAGATAGAGAGAGGGGGGGTTGTTTCTTTCCCTCCTACATAGAGATAGAGAGAGAGGGGGGGTTGTTTCTTTCCCTCCTACATAGAGATAGAGAGAGGGGGGTTGTTTCTTTCCCTCCTACATAGAGATAGAGAGGGGGGGTGTTTCTTTCCCTCCTACATAGAGATAGAGAGGGGGGGTGTTTCTTTCCCTCCTACATAGAGATAGAGAGAGGGGGGTTGTTTCTTTCCCTCCTACATAGAGATAGAGAGAGGGGGGGTTGTTTCTTTCCCTCCTACATAGAGATAGAGAGAGGGGGGGGTTGTTTCTTTCCCTCCTACATAGAGATAGAGAGAGGGGGGGTTGTTTCTTTCCCTCCTACATAGAGATAGAGAGAGGGGGGGTGTTTCTTTCCCTCCTACATAGAGATAGAGAGGGGGGGTTGTTTCTTTCCCTCCTACATAGAGATAGAGAGAGGGGGGGTGTTTCTTTCCCTCCTACATAGAGTATAGAGAGAGGGGGGGTTGTTTCTTTCCCTCCTACATAGAGATAGAGAGAGGGGGGGGGGTTGTTTCTTTCCCTCCTACATAGAGATAGAGAGAGGGGGGTTGTTTCTTTCCCTCCTACATAGAGATAGAGGGGGGGGGGGTTGTTTCTTTCCCTCCTACATAGAGATAGAGAGAGGGGGGGTTGTTTCTTTCCCTCCTACATAGAGATAGAGAGGGGGGGTTGTTTCTTTCCCTCCTACATAGAGATAGAGAGAGGGGGGTTGTTTCTCTTTACGCAGGAAAGGAGGAGAGCCAGCATTCCAAATGGTGTTCCACATGTTCTGTTTGTGCAGCATCGATAGTACTGTATATGCTATCCTTAGCATCATAACAGGAACAGCTATAGTACTGTACATGCTATCCTTAGCATCATAACAGGAACAGCTATAGTACTGTACATGCTATCCTTAGCATCATAACAGGAACAGCTATAGTATTGTACATGCTCTCTGTAGCATCATAACAGGAACAGCTATAGTACTGTACATGCTATCCTTAGCATCATAATAGGAACAGCTATAGTACTGTACATGCTATCCTTAGCATCATAACAGGAACAGCTATAGTACTGTACATGCTATCCTTAGCATCATAACAGGTACATGCTATCCTTAGCATCATAACAGGAACAGCTATAGTACTGTACATGCTATCCATAGCATCATAACAGGTACATGCTATCCTTAGCATCATAACAGGAACAGCTATAGTACTGTACATGCTATCCTTAGCATCATAACAGGAACAGCTATAGTACTGTACATGCTATCCTTAGCATCATAACAGGTACATGCTATCCTTAGCATCATAACAGGTACAGCTATAGTACTGTACATGCTATCCGTAGCATCATAACAGGAACAGCTATAGTACTGTACATGCTATCCTTAGCATCATAACAGGTACATGCTATCCTTAGCATCATAACAGGAACAGCTATAGTACTGTACATGCTATCCGTAGCATCATAACAGGAACAGCTATAGTACTGTACATGCTATCCTTAGCATCATAACAGGAACAGCTATAGTACTGTACATGCTATCCTTAGCATCATAACAGGTACATGCTATCCTTAGCATCATAACAGGTACAGCTATAGTACTGTACATGCTATCCTTAGCATCATAACAGGAACAGCTATAGTACTGTACATGCTATCCTTAGCATCATAACAGGTACAGCTATAGTACTGTACATGCTATCCGTAGCATCATAACAGGAACAGCTATAGTACTGTACATGCTATCCTTAGCATCATAACAGGTACATGCTATCCTTAGCATCATAACAGGTACAGCTATAGTACTGTACATGCTATCCTTAGCATCATAACAGGAACAGCTATAGTACTGTACATTCTATCCTTAGCATCATAACAGGAACAGCTATAGTACTGTACATGCTATCCGTAGCATCATAACAGGAACAGCTATAGTACTGTACATGCTATCCTTAGCATCATAACAGGTACATGCTATCCGTAGCATCATAACAGGAACAGCTATAGTACTGTACATGCTATCCTTAGCATCATAATAGGAACAGCTATAGTACTGTACATGCTATCCTTAGCATCATAACAGGTACATGCTATCCTTAGCATCATAACAGGAACAGCTATAGTACTGTACATGCTATCCATAGCATCATAACAGGTACATGCTATCCTTAGCATCATAACAGGAACAGCTATAGTACTGTACATGCTATCCTTGGCATCATAACAGGAACAGCTATAGTACTGTACATGCTATCCTTAGCATCATAATAGGAACAGCTATAGTACTGTACATGCTATCCTTAGCATCATAACAGGAACAGCTATAGTACTGTACATGCTATCCATAGCATCATAACAGGTACATGCTATCCTTAGCATCATAACAGGAACAGCTATAGCACTGTACATGCTATCCGTAGCATCATAACAGGAACAGCTATAGTACTGTACATGCTATCCTTAGCATCATAACAGGAACAGCTATAGTACTGTACATGCTATCCTTAGCATCATAACAGGTACATGCTATCCTTAGCATCATAACAGGTACAGCTATAGTACTGTACATGCTATCCGTAGCATCATAACAGGTACAGCTATAGTACTGTACATGCTATCCTTAGCATCATAACAGGTACAGCTATAGTACTGTACATGCTATCCTTAGCATCATAACAGGTACATGCTATCCTTAGCATCATAACAGGTACAGCTATAGTACTGTACATGCTATCCGTAGCATCATAACAGGTACAGCTATAGTACTGTACATGCTATCCTTAGCATCATAACAGGTACAGCTATAGTACTGTACATGCTATCCGTAGCATCATAACAGGAACAGCTATAGTACTGTACATGCTATCCTTAGCATCATAACAGGTACATGCTATCCTTAGCATCATAACAGGTACAGCTATAGTACTGTACATGCTATCCTTAGCATCATAACAGGAACAGCTATAGTACTGTACATTCTATCCTTAGCATCATAACAGGAACAGCTATAGTACTGTACATGCTATCCGTAGCATCATAACAGGAACAGCTATAGTACTGTACATGCTATCCTTAGCATCATAACAGGTACATGCTATCCGTAGCATCATAACAGGAACAGCTATAGTACTGTACATGCTATCCTTAGCATCATAATAGGAACAGCTATAGTACTGTACATGCTATCCTTAGCATCATAACAGGTACATGCTATCCTTAGCATCATAACAGGAACAGCTATAGTACTGTACATGCTATCCATAGCATCATAACAGGTACATGCTATCCTTAGCATCATAACAGGAACAGCTATAGTACTGTACATGCTATCCTTGGCATCATAACAGGAACAGCTATAGTACTGTACATGCTATCCTTAGCATCATAATAGGAACAGCTATAGTACTGTACATGCTATCCTTAGCATCATAACAGGAACAGCTATAGTACTGTACATGCTATCCATAGCATCATAACAGGTACATGCTATCCTTAGCATCATAACAGGAACAGCTATAGCACTGTACATGCTATCCGTAGCATCATAACAGGAACAGCTATAGTACTGTACATGCTATCCTTAGCATCATAACAGGAACAGCTATAGTACTGTACATGCTATCCTTAGCATCATAACAGGTACATGCTATCCTTAGCATCATAACAGGTACAGCTATAGTACTGTACATGCTATCCGTAGCATCATAACAGGTACAGCTATAGTACTGTACATGCTATCCTTAGCATCATAACAGGTACAGCTATAGTACTGTACATGCTATCCTTAGCATCATAACAGGTACATGCTATCCTTAGCATCATATAATAGCCCGGGTAATATCCCTTTGTTAGGTGTGAGAAAGGGGTGTGAAAGGGATAGTTTATTCTGTCATAACCCTGACATCAATGTGTAATAGCACAATCAGCAAACTATATGCAAGGGGCAGGTAGCCTAGTGGTTAGAGTGTTGCGCCAGTAACCCAAAGGTCGCTAGTTCGAATCCCTGCACAGACAAGGTGAAAAATCAGTTGACGTGTCCTTGAGCAAGGCACTTAACCCTAATTGCTCCAGGGAAGCCATTGATAACGGGTGGCTGTAACCCCATTCTCAGGGGGGGGTTGGGAAATGCAAAACATAAAACTCTCCAACTCACACGTGTGTATAATTTGCACATGTGTGAAATAAGACAAAGGTAATCACCACATGATATTATGTGGGTAAACAGG
Source organism: Salmo salar (assembly GCF_965601325.2). Lineage (NCBI taxonomy): Eukaryota > Metazoa > Chordata > Actinopteri > Salmoniformes > Salmonidae > Salmo > Salmo salar. Next base: position 77,612,055 of record NC_138307.1, on the reverse strand, counting down.
CTCTATGTGGAATGTTGGGGGCCTGTACACACACCCACCTGGTAGAAACAGCAGCCAACCCATAAGGAAACTTGCCAAACTCATTGTTGCAAAAGAGAAGAAATGAATATTGGTTGGGAAATGTATGAAAGTAAGAGCTTGGCTTTCTTCAGCCCGGCAGGAATCTAATACCTTTGCCCAGATTGAGCTAACTCCACAAAAATTAATCTCAAAATCTCCATTTTTGTTAAATTAAATATATTCTGAAGTGCTAGCCCCAACTTTTTGGGTTCTAGGGGAAAGATAGTGTTATTACTGTGTATAAGGCCTACAATACAGCATTATCCTTCGTCTGCAATACAGCATTATCCTTTCTCTGCAATGGAGCATGATCATTCATCTCGCTGTCGTGCAGCATTATCCTTCATATTGTTGTCATACAGCAGTATCCTTGTACAATACAGCATTGTCCTTCCTATGCAATACAGCATTATCCTTTCTCTGCAGTGGAGCATGATCATTCATCTCGCTGTCGTGCAGCATTATCCTTCATATTGTTGTCATACAGCAGTATCCTTGTACAATACAGCATTGTCCTTCCTATGCAATACAGCATTATCCTTTCTCTGCAATGGAGCATGATCATTCATCTCGCTGTCGTGCAGCATTATCCTTCATATTGTTGTCATACAGCAGTATCCTTGTACAATACAGCATTGTCCTTCCTATGCAATACAGCATTATCCTTCCTATACACTACATTAATATAATTTCTCTCACGCTCATTCAGCATTATCCTTATCCATTAGACTCTTTATCTCAGAAAGCCACTAGCAAGTTGATACATGATAACACGACACACACACACACACACACACACACACACACACACACACACACACACACACACACACACACACACACACACACCACACACACACACACACACACACACACACACACACACACACACACACACACACACCCACACACACACAACTTTGAGTTAACTTGAAGTTACAGAAGTGAGAGATGATAGGTCTTGACTTGCACATATTGGACTCAACAAACAACTCAGGCAGTCATTTGTACATGGGGCCTCTCTCTCTGTCACTTTCCCTCTCCTCCTGGGTTAGAGAGAGGGAGTACATGGGGCCTCTCTCTCTCTGTCACTTTCCCTCTCCTCCTGGGTTAGAGAGAGGGAGTACATGGGGCCTCTCTCTCTCTGTCACTTTCACTCTCCTCCTGGGTTAGAGAGAGGGAGTACATGGGGCCTCTCTCTCTCTGTCACTTTCACTCTCCTCCTGGGTTAGAGAGAGGGAGTACATGGGGCCTCTCTCTCTGTCCCTTTCCCTCTCCTCCTGGGTTAGAGAGAGGGAGTACATGGGGCCTCTCTCTCGCTGTCACTTTCCCTCCTCCTGGTTTAGAGAGAGGGAGTACATTGGGCCTCTCTCTCTCTGTCACTTTCCCTCTCCTCCTGGGTTAGAGAGAGGGAGTACATGGGGCCTCTCTCTCTCTGTCACTTTCACTCTCCTCCTGGGTTAGAGAGAGGGAGTACATGGGGCCTCTCTCTCTATGTCACTTTCACTCTCCTCCTGGGTTAGAGAGAGGGAGTACATGGGGCCTCTCTCTCTCTGTCACTTTCCCTCTCCTCCTGGGTTAGAGAGAGGGAGTACATGGGGCCTCTCTCTCGCTGTCACTTTCCCTCCTCCTGGTTTAGAGAGAGGGAGTACATGGGGCCTCTCTCTCTGTCACTTTCCCTCTCCTCCTGGGTTAGAGAGAGGGAGTACATGGGGCCTCTCTCTCTCTGTCACTTTCACTCTCCTCCTGGGTTAGAGAGAGGGAGTACATGGGGCCTCTCTCTCTGTCACTTTCACTCTCCTCCTGGGTTAGAGAGAGGGAGTACATGGGGCCTCTCTCTCTGTCACTTTCCCCACCAGGTACTGGGATAGGGGTCAGAGGGGAGGTGAAACCAGGTGTCCACCAGGTACTGGGATAGGGGTCAGAGGGGAGGTGAAACCAGGTGTCCACCAGGTACTGGGATAGGGGTCAGAGGGGAGGTGAAACCAGGCTGTCCACCAGGTACTGGGATAGGGGTCAGAGGGGAGGTGAAACCAGGTGTCCACCAGGTACTGGGATAGGGGTCAGAGGGGAGGTGAAACCAGGTGTCCACCAGGTACTGGGATAGGGGTCAGAGGGGAGGTGAAACCAGGTGTCCACCAGGTACTGGGATAGGGGTCAGAGGGGAGGTGAAACCAGGTGTCCACCAGGTACTGGGATAGGGGTCAGAGGGGAGGTGAAACCAGGTGTCCACCAGGTACTGGGATAGGGGTCAGAGGGGAGGTGAAACCAGGTGTCCACCAGGTACTGGGATAGGGGTCAGAGGGGAGGTGAAACCAGGTGTCCACCAGGTACTGGGATAGGGGTCAGAGGGGAGGCCGGTGCCACCAGGACGGGGGGGCAGGGGGGTGCCGGTGCCACCAGGTACTGGGATAGGGGTCAGAGGGGAGGTGAAACCAGGTGTCCACCAGGTACTGGGATAGGGGTCAGAGGGGAGGTGAAACCAGGCGTCCACCAGGTACTGGGATAGGGGTCAGAGGGGAGGTGAAACCAGGTGTCCACCAGGTACTGGGATAGGGGTCAGAGGGGAGGTGAAACCAGGTGTCCACCAGGTACTGGGATAGGGGTCAGAGGGGAGGTGAAACCAGGCGTCCACCAGGTACTGGGATAGGGGTCAGAGGGGAGGTGAAACCAGGTGTCCACCAGGTACTGGGATAGGGGTCAGAGGGGAGGTGAAACCAGGTGTCCACCAGGTACTGGGATAGGGGTCAGAGGGGAGGTGAAACCAGGTGTCCACCAGGTACTGGGATAGGGGTCAGAGGGGAGGTGAAACCAGGTGTCCACCAGGTACTGGGATAGGGGTCAGAGGGGAGGTGAAACCAGGTGTCCACCAAGTACTGGGATAGGGGTCAGAGGGGAGGTGAAAACTATAAATCAACAACTAGAGGATGTTGTTGTGACTAGTTCACTAAATTTCCATTAAACAAAAAATGTACAGTATGTCAATATTATGCCAGTGTCAATGTCATCCTCTTTCATTCTACACCATTCAAATAATTTATTTTATTTAACATTTATTTAACTAGGCAAGTAAGTTAACTTCTTTGGGATAGGGGGCAGTATTTTCACGGCCGGATAAAAAACGTACCCGATTTAATCTGGTTACTACTCCTGCCCAGAAATGAGAATATGCATACAATTAATAGATTTGGATAGAAAACACTCTAAAGTTTCTAAAACTGTTAGAATGGTGTCTGTGAGTATAACAGAACTCATATGGCAGGCCAAAACCTGAGAAGATTCCATACAGGAAGTGCCCTGTCTGACAATTTGTTGTCCTTCTGTTGCATCTCTATCGACATTACAGCATCTGTGCTGTAACGTGACACTTTCTAAGGCTTCCATTGGCTCTCTAAAGCCGCCAGAAAGTGGAATGGGGTGTCTGCTGTCTCTGGGCAAAGTACAACAGCAGAGTTTGTAAGTGGTCAGCCTGGGGACAGTGAGACTGAGATGCGCGTTCACGAGACTTCTCAATTTTTTTTCTTTCAGCCTTTGAATGAATACAACGTTGCCCGGTTGGAATATTATCGCTATTTTACGAGAAAAATAGCATAAAAATTGATTTTAAACAGCGTTTGACATGCTTCTAAGTACGGTAATGGAATATTTAGAATTTTTTTGTCACGAAATGCGCTCGTGCGTTACCCATCGGATAGTGACCTGAACGCACAAACAAAATGGAGGTATTTGGATATAACTACGGAATATTTGGAACCAAAACAACATTTGTTGTTGAAGTAGAAGTCCTGGGAGTGCATTTTGACGAAGAACAGCAAAGGTAATCCAATTTTTCTAATAGTAATTCTGAGTTTAGTGAGCCCCAAACTTGGTGGGTGTCAAATTAGCTAGCCTGTGATGGCCGAGCTATGTACTCAGAATATTGCAAAATGTGCTTTCGCCGAAAAGCTATTTTAAAATCGGACATAGCGATTGCATAAAGGAGTTCTGTATCTATAATTCTTAAAATAATTGTTATGTATTTTGTCAACGTTTATCATGAGTAATTTAGTAAATTCACCGGAAGTTTTCGGTGGGTATGCTAGTTCTGAACATCACATGCTAATGTAAAAAGCTGTTTTTTTATATAAATATGAACTTGATTGAACAAAACATGCATGTATTGTATAACATAATGTCCTAGGAGTGTCATCTGATGAAGATCATCAAAGGTTAGTGCTGCATTTAGCTGTGGTTTGGGTTTATGTGACATATATGCTTGCTTTGAAAATGGCTGTGTGATTATTTTGGCAGGGTACTCTCCTGACATAATCTAATGTTTTGCTTTCGCTGTAAAGCCTTTTTGAAATCGGACAATGTGGTTAGATTAACAAGAGTCTTATCTTTAAAATGGTGTAAAATAGTCGATTGTTTGAGAAAATTGAATTGTGGTATTTTAGTTGGTTTTGTATTTCGCGCCGTGCGATGCCATTGGCTGTTGGCTAGGGGTTCCGCAGGCGGAACAGGGTTCCGCTAGCGGAAGGTCTGTCCTCAACAGGTTAAGAACAAATTCTTATTTACAATGACGGCCTACCCCGGCCAAACCCTCCCCTAACCTGGACGACGCTGGGCCAATTGTGCGCCGCCCTATGGGACTCTCGATCACAGCCGGTTGTGATACAGCCCAGGATCAAACCAGGGTCTGTAGTGACGCCTCTAGCACTGAGATGCAGGGCCTTAGACCGCTGTGCCACTCGGGAGCGAAATAAACTCTACCAGCAGGAAAAAGACCCATCAAAGACCCATCCTCCAGCAGGTCAGCTGTCTCCCACAACCAACCAGATGAAACAGAGAGGTATTCACATGATCACTGTTATCAGAGTCATATCCCTGTGACCAGGGTCCAATGTCCCCACAGGGGGCTGTATCTGGTGGGAGGAGGGCTGTGGAGCAGCCTGGCATAAGGCCTTACAGTGGAGCAGCCTGGCATAAGGCCTTACAGTGGAGCAGCCTGGCATAAGGCCTTACAGTGGAGCAGCCTGGCATACGGCCTTACAGTGGAGCAGCCTGGCATAAGACCTTACAGTGGAGCAGCCTGGCATAAGGCCTTACAGTGGAGCAGCCTGGCATAAGGCCTTACAGTGGAGCAGCCTGGCATAAGGCCTTACAGTGGAGCAGCCTGGCATAAGGCCTTACAGTGGAGCAGCCTGACATAGGGCCTTACAGTGGAGCAGCCTGGCATAAGACCTTACAGTGGAGCAGCCTGACATAAGACCTTACAGTGGAGCAGCCTGGCATAAGGCCTTACAGTGGAGCAGCCTGGCATAAGGCCTTACAGTGGAGCAGCCTGACATAAGGCCTTACAGTGGAGCAGCCTGGCATAAGGCCTTACAGTGGAGCAGCCTGGCATAAGGCCTTACAGTGGAGCAGCCTGGCATAAGGCCTTACAGTGGAGCAGCCTGACATAAGGCCTTACAGTGGAGCAGCCTGGCATAAGGCCTTACAGTGGAGCAGCCTGGCATAAGGCCTTACAGTGGAGCAGCCTGACATAAGGCCTTACAGTGGAGCAGCCTGACATAAGACCTTACAGTGGAGCAGCCTGGCATAAGGCCTTACGTGGAGCAGCCTGACATAAGGCCTTACAGTGGAGCAGCCTGGCATAAGGCCTTACAGTGGAGCAGCCTGACATAAGGCCTTACAGTGGAGCAGCCTGACATAAGGCCTTGAATATGGACTGGGGTAGGGTGCCATGTTATTAGGGCCTTATCTCCTCTATAGCAGGTGGGCTCTGACACTGAGACAGACTGTAGGCCTCTTCACAGTGGAGTTAGTACGTCGCTCTGGATAAGAGCGTCTGCTAAATGACGTAAATGTAAATGTAAATAACATTCATTCACTCCTTAATTATCTCTCATACACACAGGCAGACCGACAGGCAGACAGACAGACCGACAGGCAGACCGACAGGCAGAACGACAGGCAGACAGACAGGCAGACCGACAGGCAGACCGACAGGCAGACCGACAGGCAGACAGACAGACATAATCAATTATCAGTCAACTGACTAATCAATTATCAGTCCAAAGGCCAGGACACACAGCATTGTGTGATGTATGACATGTACAATATTGAACAGACCCCAGGAAGAGTAGCTGCAGCACGAGCCAATAAACTAAACTAAAGAACAAAAAGTTCATGATCTTAAGGTAACTTCTCCGGTAATTAGCGATTTCATGAAAAATACAGACGGTCCCTACTGCCGTTACAAACTAGGCCCACTGTAGCTACCGAAAAATACTACCGTTCAAAGAATAGTAAGTGATAAAAAACACAATGTTATTATTCTGTCAAACTAATCTAGTTAGGGAGCAGCATTATTACTGAGTAGTTATTAGGCTGTTTGAGGTGATCCTGGGACTACATACAGTAGTTATTAGGCTGTTTGAGGTGAGGACTACATACAGTAGTTATTAGGCTGTTTGAGGTGAGGACTACATACAGTAGTTATTAGGCTGTTTGAGGTGAGGACTACATACAGTAGTTATTAGGCTGTTTGAGGTGAGGACTACATACAGTAGTTATTAGGCTGTTTGAGGTGAGGACTACATACAGTAGTTATTAGGCTGTTTGAGGTGATCATGGGACTACATACAGTAGTTATTAGGCTGTTTGAGGTGAGGACTACATACAGTAGTTATTAGGCTGTTTGAGGTGAGGACTACATACAGTAGTTATTAGGCTGTTTGAGGTGAGGACTACATACAGTAGTTATTAGGCTGTTTGAGGTGAGGACTACATACAGTAGTTATTAGGCTGTTTGAGGTGAGGACTACATACAGTAGTTATTAGACTATTTGAGGTGAGGACTACATACAGTAGTTATTAGGCTGTTTGAGGTGAGGACTACATACAGTAGTTATTAGACTATTTGAGGTGAGGACTACATACAGTAGTTATTAGGCTGTTTGAGGTGAGGACTACATACAGTAGTTATTAGGCTGTTTGAGGTGAGGACTACATACAGTAGTTATTAGGCTGTTTGAGGTGATCCTGGGACTACATACAGTAGTTATTAGGCTGTTTGAGGTGATCCTGGGACTACATACAGTAGTTATTAGGCTGTTTGAGGTGAGGACTACATACAGTAGTTATTAGGCTGTTTGAGGTGAGGACTACATACAGTAGTTATTAGGCTGTTTGAGGTGAGGACTACATACAGTAGATATTAGGCTGTTTGAGGTGAGGACTACATACTGTAGTTATTAGGCTGTTTGAGGTGAGGACTACATACAGTAGTTATTAGGCTGTTTGAGGTGAGGACTACATACAGTAGTTATTAGGCTGTTTGAGGTGAGGACTACATACAGTAGTTATTAGGCTGTTTGAGGTGAGGACTACATACAGTAGTTATTAGGCTGTTTGAGGTGAGGACTACATACAGTAGTTATTAGGCTGTTTGAGGTGAGGACTACATACAGTAGTTATTAGGCTGTTTGAGGTGAGGACTACATACAGTAGTTATTAGGCTGTTTGAGGTGAGGACTACATACAGTAGTTATTAGGCTGTTTGAGGTGAGGACTACATACAGTAGTTATTAGGCTGTTTGAGGTGAGGACTACATACAGTAGTTATTAGGCTGTTTGAGGTGAGGACTACATACAGTAGTTATTAGGCTGTTTGAGGTGAGGACTACATACAGTAGTTATTAGGCTGTTTGAGGTGAGGACTACATACAGTGCAGCCATGAAGCAACCTGTTGCCCATTCTGTCTGGAGGAGACCGGGAACAGCCTACCGCCTCCTCCCACATTTACCAAGTCAATCACGGCTGCTCTGGAATAGGCTACAGTCTATTACACAGGGCGTTTCCAAACACTTCAGAAGGTCTAATGTTTAGGCCAGGTTGGCTATTCTGGAAGGGAGCCGCGCCAGGGTTCTGGGAGGAGCTGGGGAAATGCCATTTCAATGGGAGGCAACCTTACACTCTGGAGGTAATTCACTAGAAACAAGTCATTCCCCTAGGAAAACATGTCGTACATAAAATAATCAGTCTATCTGTCGTAAATCTTTCTATAGCTTTAGTGTTTACAACAATAACGTATGGCTACAATGTTGCCGAATAGGCCTAGCGATAAATGGTTTATCCACACAGCGTAGCAACAATGTAACAATGTGCAACTTGCTGGAATAGGTTGTAGGCTAGTCTATGGAGCGGGTGTGGACTTGCTGTGTTGGCCACCCAGCGATATGACAGCTCTTTCCTAAGACTGACAAGTTAAAGACTAAACCTTTAGAGCAAGACAGTCAAATGAACACTCAACGGTAGTCTAGAACAACTCTCTCACTACACCGACAAAAACGCAATGCACTGATTCATAACCGCTTTAGTCGGCTATAAGACTGTCTATTCCTCTGAGGGAACACATGAATACATTGAATGGTAGAATACATTGCATACCTACATTAAACCCCAGTGAAACGAGACACCTCTTTTCCTCAACCGCTAAATATATTTTCCCTCCTTCTATGTCGCGCTACAGAAGAGCCCAACAACTCGAGACAACAACTAAGTAAAGCTGCGTATAATTCTAGTTAATTACAACAGACATGCTGTCAAAACGACCATATAACACACCACACACACTCAACACATGTACATGACTGCTCTTTCCTGAGATACACACACACTCACGGAAATTAGACTGTCCACTTCTCAGCCCAGTCAGAAGTGGGCTTCAATCTAGAAAAACACTTTTAAAATGTCACCTACCTTCTTCTCATAAATCCGGTTAGTCCAGTGAGAACAGATAGAACCGTTATCCGTAGAGGAACCGTTACAACCGATAGAAATTGCCTCTTTTCGGAGCAGTTAATTTTTCTCCTCCCTTGCCAGCACTACCAGTAGATCCCCGAGCCAGGGCGCTTCAGTGACGTAAGGATCGGGATGCGCGTTCACGAGAATGGCCTCCCTCCACTCCACCGCCGGACGTGCACGAGTCTTTCAACATCAGTCATAGGCGGGAGGGCGCTGTGCTTGAGGTCACTAGAGAAATGAACGGGCTTTCCTCTGTAGCAGAGAGACTGTCACAATAGAACGCGCTCTATTCCAGACCCTTACTCCTGCAGCTCTTTGATTCCTTGCCAGGTATTTCAAACAGGAGAGGGCGCACTTTGGTAAAAACTTCCTAGCCTAATCACAGATCATGATAACAGTGTATTGTCAAACCCTCCTTTGAAGCTCTAACACTGTTTGGAAACTACAACAAGCATTTTAATGTAAAGCTAGCTGTTTGTAGTGTGCCCATGACATTGTGTCTCATGTACTTTGAGAGCTATACACAGTATTATGTATTTTGTTGCCTACAATTTACTTTTGTGTATTTCTAAGTATGCACATGTGGTGTGTGTAGGCCTGTACAGCAATGTGTTCATTGTAATCAACTGTCAATGACAGTTCTGATAATTCCAGCTGTCAGTGTTGATGACCTCCCATAGCGTCCCAGTCCAGTCCCCTGGCGCCAAGGTGGTGTAGTGTGTGTACCCCTTACACACTCTCTCTCACACACACACACACACACACACACACACACACACACACACACACACACACACACACACACACACACACACACACACACACACACACCCGCTGTCACCCACCCAGACGTGGCCCAAGGAATGTGTCTGGTTTGGTCACCCGAGTGGCCATAGACCAAAGCCTTGATCATGAAATGTAATGACTTATTAGTGCAGGGTTGGTTAGGTTACTTTATAAATGTAATCTGTTACAGTTACTAATTACCTGTCCTAATTACCCAAACTCAGTAACGTAATCGGATTACTTTCAGTTAGATTTTGATTAGAAGAATACTAAAAGGATCCATCAATCGCATTTGTCATCACAGTGGTCTCTGATTGGTGGTCATCAGTTGGTGTGTCATCACAGTGGTCTCTGATTGGTGGTCATCAGTTGGTGTGTCATCACAGTGGTCTCTGATTGGTGGTCATCAGTTGGTGTGTCATCACAGTGGTCTCTGATTGGTGGTCATCAGTTGGTGTGTCATCACAGTGGTCTCTGATTGGTGGTCATCAGTTGGTGTGTCATCACAGTGGTCTCTGATTGGTGGTCATCAGTTGGTGTGTCATCACAGTGGTCTCTGATTGGTGGTCATCAGTTGGTGTGTCATCCCAGTGGTCTCTGATTGGTGGTCATCAGTTGGTGTGTCATCACAGTGGTCTCTGACTTGTGGTCAGACTTGCTCAGGTGCAATAAACTTAAAGGCCCATACAGTTGAAAATGTGATTGTCCTGTGTTTATATACACCAAGTGTACAAAACATTAGGAATACCTTCCTAATATTGAGTTGCACCCCGTTTTGCTGAAAGTGTTCCAGGTGTGTGGAAAGTGTTCCACAGGGATGCTGGTCCATGTTGACTCCAATGCTTCCCACAGTTGTGTCAGGTTGGCTGGATGTCCTCTGTGTGGTGGACAACTCTTGATACACACGGGAAACTGTTGATCATGAAAAACCCAGCAGCATTGCAGTTCTTGACACACACACACCGGTGTGCCTGGCATTTACTACCATACCCCGTTCAAAGGCACTATTACCCTCTGAATGGCACATACACAATCCATGTCTCAATTGTCTCAAGGCTTAAAACTCCTTCTTTAACCTGTCTCCTCCCCTTCATCTACACTGATTGAAGTGGATTTAACAAGTGACATCAATAAGGGATCATATCTTTCACCTGGTCAGTCTATGTCATGGAAAGAGCAGGTGTTCTTAATGTTTTATACACTTAGTGTATATTTCCACAATATGAGGTTGGAATAATACAGTACTTTGAAATTGTGAAAATGATGATTATGGTCCTTTTAGTGTAAGAGCTGTTTGAAAAGACCGTCTGAAATGTCAGCCTGTTTTGGTGGGATGGAGTTTTGGCCTGCCTGGTGAAATCACCAGGTGGTAAGTTAGTTAATCGACCAATAAGAAAGAGCGTTCCAAACCTCTCTGCCAATAACAGCTAGTTTTCAGTTTTGCCCTCCTAACTCAGACCAATAGAAATTGTTCTTTGCTAAGAAGCAAGTTTTTGTTTATTTTGGACCATTTTAATTGAAATCACAATAAGGCACTTAATTGTTAGTTAGAAATTATTTGATATTGAGATAAAAACAGCTGCATTGGACCTTTAAACTAGCTTCCTTTTTCAATGCTTAACTGAATGTCATTGAGAACAGAAAGTTGTTATAATGTATTTATTTTGCAAAACATCATTTTTTTTAAAAGTAATCCAATGAAGTAATCATCTTGTTTTTCCAAAAGTATCTGTAATCTGATTACAATGTTTTTGCTGGTAACATAAGTGATTACCGTTACAGTTTTTGTTGTAATCAGATTAAATGTAACTGATGTCATAATTTACTCCCCAACCGTATTACTTATCATTTATAAGCACCTTTATTCAGCATCACGTGTCTAAGCACTCACATAACAGAACATTTGACCAAGACACAGTTGTTGTGTGGACTTTATTGCATTAGAGACACACTTTAGACACAGTGAGTATCGTTCTTTATTAGTAAAATAGAAACCACTAGTAGTCTCTGTTTCCCCTTATATAATCTGAAGACCCTTTGGTCGGTAGCCATTCTTGGAAATCCCAGACCAAGGACAAGCTTGAACATTGTTAAATTGTGGGAGGCAACCCGTTTGTCTAGAGAGACTAATCTGTAGCCCAAACACTTGTCTTTAATTTGATTTCTGAGCCATACACATTAGAATAAGACAATTCTACTTTTTGACATTTAAATTATTAATATCTTTCTTTTACAAATCTCTTCTGATAAAATAAAAGTTACAATAGAAAACAATAGTAAACCCGTATTGCCGTGTTTTGAAAGATATATCGCTGAAGTATATCACTTTAGGTTTTGGGGTACAGGTCAGTCTTCAGTCTAGATTTTGGGGTACAGTCCAGTCTACTGTATAGGTTTTGGGGTACAGTCCAGTCTACTGTATAGGTTTTAGGGTACAGTCCAGTCTACTGTCTAGGTTTTAGGGTACAGTCCAGTCTACTGTCTAGGTTTTAGGGTACAGTCCAGTCTACTGTATAGGTTTTAGGGTACAGTCCAGTCTACTGTCTAGGTTTTAGGGTACAGTCCAGTCTACTGTCTAGGTTTTAGGGTACAGTCCAGTCTACTGTCTAGGTTTTAGGGTACAGTCCAGTCTACTGTCTAGGTTTTAGGGTACAGTCCAGTCTACTGTATAGGTTTTAGGGTACAGTCCAGTCTACTGTATAGGTTTTGGGGTACAGGCCACTCTTCAGTCTAGGTTTTGGGGTACAGTCCAGTCTACTGTCTAGGTTTTAGGGTACAGTCCAGTCTACTGTCTAGGTTTTAGGGTACAGTCCAGTCTACTGTCTAGGTTTTAGGGTACAGTCCAGTCTACTGTATAGGTTTTGGGGTACAGGCCACTCTTCAGTCTAGGTTTTAGGGTACAGGCCAGTTTTCTGCACTCCAAATGCGGTGATGAAGATGTTGATGATGGTGGTGATGAAGACGAGGCCGGTGGCCACGTTGTTCATGATGTCCAGCTTCCTCTGGTTAGCTATGTTGTTCAGGTCCTTACGTGCTGGAACACACAGAGACAAACAGTGTTGTAACTGAGGTGAGACTTGATGCTAAACAGTAATGGTGCGTGGGTAATATCAGTCAGGAAGCCAAGCCAGTAAACAAGACATATTATAACCTATGTTGTGATATTGTGTTTTTTGCTCTATAACCCATTCGTTCATACGCCACCGTGATATACAATAATATACAACATCAAAAAACAGTGGCGGAATAAATTAAACTACACATACGTTTGTTTCATCACAAAACCGGAGAGAAACATCTGTCAGGTGAAATTCACAAAGCAAATATTACATATAACAAACAGTCATATGACCTGCAGCGTGGTCAAGTAAGTTCATGTTTTACAGTTTACTAAACAACAACTGATTTAGAACTACAGACTGATTTAGAACTACAGAACTACTACCTTAAGTCAGCCACAGACAACTGATTTAGAACTACAGACTGATTTAGAACTACAGAACTACTACCTCAAGTCAGCCACAGACAACTGATTTAGAACTACAGACTGATTTAGAACTACAGACTGATTTAGAACTACAGAACTACTACCTCAAGTCAGCCACAGACAACTGATTTAGAACTACAGACTGATTTAGAACTACCGACTGATTTAGAACTACCGACTGATTTAGAACTACAGAACTACTACCTCAAGTCAGCCACAGACAACTGATTTAGAACTACAGGCTGATTTAGAACTACAGAACTACTACCTTAAGTCAGCCACAGACAACTGATTTAGAACTACAGACTGATTTAGAACTACAGAACTACTACCTCAAGTCAGCCACAGACAACTGATTTAGAACTACAGGCTGATTTAGAACTACAGGCTGATTTAGAACTACAGACTGATTTAGAACTACAGGCTGATTTAGAACTACAGGCTGATTTAGAACTAGAGACTGATTTAGAACTACAGGCTGATTTAGAACTACAGACTGATTTAGAACTACAGACTGATTTAGAACTACAGACTGATTTAGAACTACAGACTGATTTAGAACTAGAGACTGATTTAGAACTACAGGCTGATTTAGAACTAGAGACTGATTTAGAACTACAGGCTGATTTAGAACTACAGACTGATTTAGAACTACCGACTGATTTAGAACTACAGACTGATTTAGAACTACAGACTGATTTAGAACTACAGGCTGATTTAGAACTACAGGCTGATTTAGAACTACAGGCTGATTTAGAACTACAGACTGATTTAGAACTACAGAACTACTACCTCAAGTCAGCCACAGACAACTGATTTAGAACTACAGACTGATTTAGAACTACAGACTGATTTAGAACTACAGGCTGATTTAGAACTACAGACTGATTTAGAACTACAGGCTGATTTAGAACTACAGACTGATTTAGAACTACAGACTGATTTAGAACTACAGGCTGATTTAGAACTACCGACTGATTTAGAACTACAGGCTGATTTAGAACTACAGGCTGATTTAGAACTACAGACTGACTTAGAACTACAGACTGATTTAGAACTACAGGCTGATTTAGAACTACAGGCTGATTTAGAACTACAGACTGATTTAGAACTACAGAGAGCTACGTACCTCAAGTCAGCCACAGACAACTGATTTAGAACTACAGACTGATTTAGAACTACAGACTGATTTAGAACTACAGGCTGATTTAGAACTACAGACTGATTTAGAACTACAGACTGATTTAGAACTACAGGCTGATTTAGAACTACAGACTGATTTACAACTACAGACTGATTTAGAACTACAGGCTGATTTAGAACTACAGGCTGATTTAGAACTACAGACTGATTTAGAACTACAGACTGATTTAGAACTACAGACTGATTTAGAACTACAGACTGATTTAGAACTACAGGCTGATTTAGAACTAGAGACTGATTTAGAACTACAGACTGATTTAAAACTAGAGACTGATTTAGAACTACAGACTGATTTAGAACTACAGGCTGATTTAGAACTAGGACTGATTTAGAACTACAGGCTGATTTAGAACTAGAGACTGATTTAGAACTACAGACTGATTTAGAACTAGAGGCTGATTTAGAACTACAGAGTGATTTAGAACTACAGACTGATTTAGAACTAGAGACTGATTTAGAACTACAGAGTGACCTCAAGTCAGCCACAGACGACTGGTGCCCTGCCTCCGCTATTCCAGCACCATTTCAGCTTAAACATCTAAACATCTAAACATCATCAAATCAACAATAACAGTATATGCTTAGTTTAATACACTGAAAACAAACTTAAAGATACCAAAAACGATTTAGTCCAATCAATGTAGCTAAATATCATGTGGCTGTCCATGGTTACTGATTTGTGTGTGTGCGCGTGTATGCGTGTGTGTGTGTGTGTGTGCGTGTGCCCTTGCATATGTGTGCAAGTAATTATTTATTTTTTGACCCTACTTGTGGACTAGTTGAATACCTATGCCTTCCTCCTCTCTTTCATGTTGGCTAAACGGTCTATGGCTCTGTACACTTTCAGTTTATGTTTTCACAGGCTACCTAGCTAAAATTCTTGCCAGCCTAACTTCCTCGCATGGGCAACAATGAACCAGCTAAGTTAGCTAGCTAGTTAACATGTCACGTCCTGACCAGTAAAAGGGGTCACTTGTCATTGTAGTATGGTCAGGGCGTGGCAGGGGGTGCTGTTTTGGTGTGTTTTGGGGTTGGTTTGTTTCATGGGGATTTGTTCTAGTTTTCATTTTCTATGTTCATTTTCTATGTGTGGCCGAGTATGGTTTCCAATCAGAGGCAGGTGTCTTTCGTTGTCTCTGATTGGAAGCCATACTTAGGCAGCCTGTTTTTTCCTTTGGGTTTGTGGGTGGTTGTTTTCCGTATAGTCTGTGTTACCTTACGGAACTGTCGTGTGTCGTTTTGTTATTTTTTGTTTAAGTGTTCACCTTACTTTAATAAAAAGAAGATGAGCACTCAACACGCTGCTCTTTGGTCCAATCCTTCCGACAGATGTGACATAACGTGATTCTACTAGACTACTTCCAGGCTACATATTGAACTTCAATCGTCTCCAGTCAGTGGCAGCAGCTACTCTTCCTGGGGTCTGGATATATGCATTTATGGTTTGATCAGAATCGCAGTCATAATCATTGGCCTGTACAGAGAATTAAGCCAAAACCACAAGTCCAATCCCCATCTCCATCCATGGCTTAGGAAAGGGATGATTTAGCAAGCTAGCCAGTGCAGGACATCAACACAAACAGACCAGAAACAGACATATTTTTCTGACAATGACATTTTACATAGGATGTGATTTGATTGGTGTGAAGCCAAATCCAAACTGTCCTCCCGTGGGGGGAGTTTTGCTGCGCCAGGACAACACATTGTTGAGCTCATCTCAATGCTGATTGGCTCATTATTTCATTTTTTTTTTTTTTATAAAGGGAGGCCAAACGGTTGACGGCATCAACCAATCAAACGCTACAGTGGCAAGGTGTTATATTATTTAGTTCCAGACAGCATCAGAGACATGGCTACACACACTGAGACAGAGGGGCGCTGTTTCCCTCGCTAGGAGGATTTCACTGGCGGGATTCAGACACTTCAGAATTGACGGAAAAGTATGAAAACACAGGTCAAATATTTGGGGAAGCCTGTTGGTCAAATATTTGGGGAAGCCTGTCTTCTTTTGGTATACATAAATACACGCCACTGATGCTACAAACGCTTCATAAGTACTTTAGGGACTAAGATGATTGTTTAAAGGTTAGTAATAAACAGTTTACAACACACATTGGTTGAAGTTGTGAAATGGACTGTGTGCTTCTGTTGCCCATCGCATGGACGTCTTACAGTCCGGCTTTTTTACTATAATGACACTTGACTTTACAATTCCAGACTCACCCATGGCGACAAACAGTACCCCAGCCAGCACCTGGAAGAGCAGTGAAGACCCGATGAGGACCAGGACGGTGACGTAGTACCTGTAATGACGTATAATCTCTTAGACGTATCCTGCCTGGTGGCCAAAACCAGACGACTACAATGGAAATACAGTAAGTCAGGAAACTTTATTGTTACAATTATTTGACACACAAATATCCACTTGTGTTTTAAATGATCAAATAAAATAAAATGTGATCGGAATACCTGAAGTCTGGCCCCTGCTCCAGGACGGCCTTCAGCTGGGCAGCGTTGGCCATCAGCAGGGCCACGTCTAACATGCTCTCTGCTACCGTCTTCTTAGTGGCATAGTGGTTCAGATTCAGACTGGTGTTACCACCCTGGGACAGAAAGAGAGTATTAACCATGAGTATTAACCAGGAGTATTAACCATGAGTATTAACCATGAGTATTAACCATGAGTATTAACCATGAGTATTAACCAGGAGTATTAACCATGAGTATTAACCATGAGTATTAACCAGGAGTATTAGCCAGGAGTAAGGCCATGAGTATTAGCCAGGAGTAAGGCCATGAGTATTAGCCAGGAGTAAGGCCATGAGTATTAGCCAGGAGTAAGGCCAGGAGTATTAGCCAGGAGTAAGGCCATGAGTATTAGCCAGGAGTAAGGCCATGAGTATTAGCCAGGAGTAAGGCCATGAGTATTAACCAGGAGTATTAACCATGAGTATTAACCAGGAGTATTAACCATGAGTATTACCCATGAGTATTAGCCATGGGTATTAACCATGAGTATTACCCATGAGTATTGGCCAGGAGTATTAACCATGAGTATTAACCATGAGTATTAACCATGAGTATTAGCCATGAGTATTAGCCATGAGTATTAGCCATGAGTATTAGCCAGGAGTATTAACCATGAGTATTAACCATGAGTATTAGCCATGAGTATTAACCATGAGTATTAGCCATGAGTATTAGCCATGAGTATTAGCCATGAGTATTAGCCAGGAGTATTAACCATGAGTATTAACCATGAGTATTAACCAGGAGTATTAGCCAGGAGTATTAGCCATAAGTAAGGCCACGTCTAACATTCTCTCTGCTCTGGTCTTCTTAGTGGCATAGTGTTTCAGGTTGAGACTAGAGTCACCACCCTGAGGAAGGGAGGGAGCGAGGGATGGGTAAGTCAAATCCTCTACCCACTAGTTGTTTCTCACCTTTATACAGAAGATGGAAGCAAATACAATCTGTCATCTGAACCCTCGTCAATTCTCCTAATGCACCAATAGATGGCAGCACAGTATCCAGAATAACATGTAGGAAACAGTGGTGAGGGGAGGGGACTGTACTGTAACACAATCCAGGTGTGGAAAGCTCTTAGAGGCTTACCCAGACAGTCTCACATCTGTAATCGCTGCCAAAGGTGCTTCTACAAAGTATTGATTCAGGGGTCTGAATACTTATGTAAAATAGATATTTCTGTATTTAATTTTCAATACATTTGCAAACATTTCTAAAAACCTTTTCACTTTGTCATTATATTGGACTGTATCGATCCATCGGCCAATTTCTTTTGCCACTATACCTATTTTGCCAATTGGACCTGGACCCCTCTGCTACTCGGAACCCTACTAATCCATCACGGCTGGTCTATCGACGTCGCTGCACGCGGAGGCAAAAACAGACTTTCCTCCGTCGAGACGTCCCTCTAAGGCCCTTCTGCTAGCTTGTTTAGCCCCGGTCTACTAACTGTTAGCTTGCTAGCCCCGGCCTGCTAACTGTCTGAATCGCCGTGTCTCCAGTCAGCCCAACCACTCACTGGACCCCTATTGATCACCCGGCTACGCATGCCTCTCCCTAATATCAATATGCCTTGTCCATTACTGTCCTGGTTAGGGATTACTGTCTTATTTCACTGTAGAGCCTCTAGCCCTGCTCAATATGCCTTAACCAACCATGTTGTTCCACCTCCTACATATGCGATGACATCACCTGGTTTAAACGTCTCTAGAGACTATATCTCTCTCATCATTACTCAATGCCTAGGTTTACCTCCAATGTACTCACATCCTACCTTACACTATGTACACTATGCCTTGAATCTATGCTATTGTGCCCAGAAACCTGCTCCTTTTACTCTCTGTTCCGAACGTGCTAGACGGCCAGTTCGTATATCCTTTAACCGTATCCTTATTCTACTCCTCCTCTGTTCCTCTGGTGATGTAGAGGTTAATCCAGGTCCTGCAGTGCCTAGCTCCACTCCCACTCCCCAGGTGCTCTCATTTGTTGACTTCTGTGACCGTAAAAGCCTTGGTTTCATGCATGTTAACATTAGAAGCCTACTCCCTAAGTTTGTTTTACTCACTGCTTTAGCACACTCTGCCAACCCGGATTTCCTAGCCATGTCTGAATCCTGGCTTAGGAAGACCACCAAAAACCCTGAAATCCCCATCCCAACTATAACATTTCCCGAAAAGATAGAACTGCCAAAGGGGGCGGTATTGCAATCTACTGCAGAGATAGCCTGCAGAGTTCTGTCTTACTATCCAGGTCTGTACCCAAACAGTTTGAGCTTCTACTTTTAAAAATCCACCTTTCCAGAAACAAGTCTCTCACCGTTGCCGCTTGCTATAGACCACTCTCTGTCCCCAGCTGTGGCCTGGACACCATATGTGAATTGATTGCCCCCCATCTATTTTCAGAGCTCGTGCTGCTAGGTAACCTAAACTGGGACATGCTTAACACTCCAGCCATCCTACAATCTAAGTTTGATGCCCTCAATCTCACACAAATTATCAATGAACCCACCAGGTACAACCCCAAATCCGTAAACACGTGCACCCTCATAGATATCATCCTAACCAACCTGTCCTCTAAATACACCTCTGCTGTTTTCAACCAAGATCTCAGCGATCACTGCCTCATTGCCTGCATCCGTAATGGGTCAGCGGTCAAACGACCACCCATCATCACTGTCAAACGCTCCCTAAAACACTTCAGCGAGCAGGCCTTTCTAATCGACCTGGCCTGGGTATCCTGGAAGGATATTGACCTCATCCTGTCAGTAGAGGATGCCTGGTTATTCTTTAAAAGTGCCTTCCTCACCATCTTAAATAAGCATGCCCCTTTCAAGAAATTTAGAACCAGGAACAGATATAGCTCTTGGTTCTCTCCAGACCTGACTGCCCTTGACCAGCACAAAAACATCCTGTGGCGTTCTGTATTAGAAACGAATAGCCCCCATGATTTGCAACTTTTCAGGGAAGTTAGGAACAAATATACACAGGTAGTTAGGAAAGTTAAGGCTTGCTTTTTCAAGCAGAAATTTGCATCCTGTAGCACAAACTCAAAAATGTTCTGGGACACTGTAAAGTCCATGGAGAATAAGACCACCTCCTCCCAGCTGCCCACTGCTCTGAGGCTAGGAAACACTGTCACCACCGATAAATGCACGATAATTGAGAATTTCAAGAAGCATCTTTCTACGGCTGGCCATGCTTTCCACCTGGCTACCCCTACCCCGATCAACAGCCCTCCACCCTCCACAGCAACTCGCCCAAGCCTCCCCATTTCTCCTTCACCCAAATCCAGATAGCTAATGTCCTGAATGAGATGCAAAATATGGACCCCTACAATCTGGACCCTTTCTTTCTAAAATTATCTGCCGAAATTGTTCCAACCCCTATTACTAGCCTGTTCAACCTCTCTTTCGTATCGTCTGAGATTCCCATAGATTGGAAAGCTGCCGCGGACATCCCCCTCTACAAAGGGGGAGACACTCTAGACCCAAACTGCTTCAGACCTATATCCATCCTACCCTGTCTTTCTAAGGTCGTCGAAAGCCAAGTTAACAAACAGATTACTGACCATTTCGAATCCCACCGTACCTTCTCCGCTATGCAATCTGGTTCCCGAGCTGGTCATGGGTGCACCTCAGCCACGCTCAAGGTCCTTGATATCATAACCGCCATTGAAAAGAGACATTACTGTGCCGCCGTATTCATTGACCTGGCCAAGGCTTTCGACTCTGTCAATCACCACATTCTTATCAGCAGACTCAGCAGCCTTGGTTTCTCAAATGATTGCCTCGCCTGGTTCACCAACTACTTCTCCGATAGAGTTCAGTGTGTAAAATCGGAGGGCCTGTTGTCCGGACCTCTGACAGTCTTTATTGGGGTGCCACAGGGTTCAATTCTCGGGCCGACTCTCTCCTCTGTATACATCAATGATGTCGCTCTTGCTGCTGGTGATTCTCTGATCCACCTCTACGCAGACGACACCATTCTGTATACTTCTGGCCCTTCTTTGGACACTGTGTTAACTAACCTCCAGATGAGCTTCAATGCCATACAACTCTCCTTCCGTGGCCTCCAACTGCTCTTAAATGCAAGTAAAACTAAATGCATGCTCTTCAACCGATCGCTGTCCGCACCTGCCTGCCCGTCCAGCATCACTACTCTGGACGGTTCTGACTTAGAATATGTGGACAACTACAAATACCTAGGTGTCTGGTTAGACTGTAAACTCTCCTTCCAGACTCACATTAAGCATCTCCAATCCAAAATTAAATATAGAATCGGCTTCTTATTTCGCAACAAAGCATCCTTCACTCATGCTGCCAAACATACCCTTGTAAAACTGACCATCCTACCGATCCTCGACTTCGACGATGTAATTTACAAAATAGCCTCCAACACTCTACTCAACAAATTGGATGCAGTCTATCACAGTGCCATCCGTTTTGTCACCAAAGCCCCATATACTACCCACCACTGCGACCTGTACGCTCTCGTTGGCTGACCCTCGCTTCATACTCGTCGCCAAACCCACTGGCTCCAGGTCATCTACAAGTCTCTGCTGGGTAAAGCCCCGCCTTATCTCAGCTCACTGGTCACCATAGCAGCACCCACTCGTAGCATGCGCTCCAGCAGGTATATTTCACTGGTCACCCCCAAAGCCAATTCATCCTTTGGCCGCCTTTCCTTCCAGTTCTCTGCTGCCAATGACTGTAACGAACTGCAAAAATCTCTGAAGCTGGAGACTCATATCTCCCTCACTAGCTTTAAGCACCAACTGTCAGAGCAGCTCACAGATCACTGCACCTGTACATAGCCCATCTGTAAACAGCCCATCTATCTACCTACCTCATCCCCATACTGTATTTAACTTGCTCCTTTGCACCCCAGTATCTCTACTTGCACATTCATCTTCTGCACATCTACCATTCCAGTGTTTAATTGCTATATTGTAATTACTTCGCCACCATGGCCTATTTATTGCCTTACCTCTCTTATCCTACCTCATTTGCACCTGCTGTATATAGATTTTTCTGCTGTATTATTGATTGTATGTTTGTTTATTCCATGTGTAACTCTGTGTTGTTGTTTGTGTCGCACTGCTTTGCTTTATCTTGGCCAGATCGCAGTTGTAAATGAAAACTTGTTCTCAACTGGCCTACCTGGTTAAATAAAGGTGAAATAAATAAATACAAATGTGATATTAGATGGGTGAATGTTTTTTAAATTCAGGCTGAAACACAACAACATGTGTAATAAGTCAAGGGGTATGAATCCTTTCTGAAGGCTCTGTGTGTATTAGAGTGTGTACATCGTGGTGTACGTGCTGTGTGTGTGTATTAGAGTGTGTACATCGTGGTGTACGTGCTGTGTGTGTGTATTAGAGTGTGTACATCGTGGGCTCCCGAGTTGCACAGCGGTCTAAGGCACTGCATCTCAGTGCTAGAGGCGTCACTACAGACCCTGGTTGGATTCCAGGCTGTATCACAACAGGCCGTGATTGGGAGTCCCATAGGGCGGTGCACAATTGGCACCGCGTTATCCAGGTTAGGGTTTGGCCAGGGTAGGCCGTCACTGTAAATAAGAATTTGTTCTTAACGGACTTGCCTATTTAAATAAATAAAATGTGTGTGTGTGTATGTGTGTGTGTGTGTGTGTGTGTGTGTGTGTGTGTGTGTGTGTGTGTGTGTGTGTGTGTGTGTGTGTGTGTGTGTGTGTGTGTGTGTACATCATGTTTGTTTGCTCTGTGGCTCAGGGTAGATCAGATGGCTGTAACCTGATCCCAGCTGCAGTAGACCAGTAGACCAGTAGACTCTACCAGACCAGACCAGTAGACTCTACCAGACCAGACCAGTAGACTCTACCAGACCAGACCAGTAGACTCTACCAGACCAGACCAGTAGACTCTACCAGACCAGACCAGTAGACTCTACCAGACCAGACCAGTAGACTACCAGACCAGACCAGTAGACTACCAGACCAGACCAGTAGACTCTACCAGACCAGACCAGTAGACTCTACCAGACCAGACCAGTAGACTCTACCAGACCAGACCAGCACTATACCTCATCGGGTCTAGTTCACCCACACAGAGAGAGTGTGTGTGTGTGTGTGTGTGTGTGTGTGTGTGTGTGTGTGTGTGTGTGTGTGTACAGCAGGCCACCTAGCTTCCACAAAGCAGCTGTTTCAGTAGTGTGTTAACATAGTAGAAGAGAGACCATGCTGCTACCTAATCCACTAATGTTGCTATGGAGTAGAAGTACAGGGAAGGAGAGACAATTCAGTACTAGTTATCAACACCAGGGGGAGCTATGCATCAACAAACTGCTATGCTGACTGGTTTTCTGAGACTGCTTCACTTGTAATACCAGTAAATGACCAGTAGAGGGCAGTACTGACCATGACTGCAGATCTGATTTATGATGATTGATTGTGTTTGAGATATTAAACAAACCACTTGAAATTGTAATGGGTACTTATCTGGTAGTTGAAACAATAGTTTTATAGATGTTACTGTAAATTGCTTGCATATCTAAGTTAATGGACTATTTCCATTTAGTCAAACTGCATTGAGCCAACTTTTCTGTTTGAGAAGTAAAGTTTGTGTATGCATGTGCGTGTGTGTGTGTGTGTGTGTGTGTGTGTGTGTGTGTGTGCACGCCCGTTCCTGCGTGCGTTCGTGCACGTGCGTGCGTTCGTGCACGTGTGTGTGTGTGTGTGTGTGTTTCCGCTATGTTGAGCATGACAGGATCAGCTGTAGTAGTTATTACTCCTCTAATATCAAAAAGAGAAGCATACAAACAATGACATCCTCTAACCATCAGGATACTGTTGTTTCCCTCATAGCAACGATATCACAATAAACATCTCCACCAGGAAATGATACGGATGGCTACTGAGCGCCTGATTCCAGACCTGTTGGTGCTGTTTAGATAGGGCATGTGGCAGTCTCCACCAGGAAATGATACGGATGGCTACTGAGCGCCTGATTCCAGACCTGTTGGTGCTGTTTAGATAGGGCATGTGGCAGTCTCCACCAGGAAATGATACGGATGGCTACTGAGCGCCTGATTCCAGACCTGTTGGTGCTGTTTAGATAGTGCATGTGGCAGTCTCCACCAGGAAATGATACGGATGGCTACTGAGCGCCTGATTCCAGACCTGTTGGTGCTGTTTAGATAGTGCATGTGGCAGAGATCTTCAACTAGATTAAGCTGCGGGCTGATTATTTTCTTGAACATCATTACAAATAATTTGTAGACTGCAAATCGACTGCAAGAAGCCCAAACAGATATAATATTTGACTAAAACTCAATCATTTCAAACCTTGCTTACGTTTGTTAACGTTCTCATGTCTCTTTATTATGCGTGGGAATACTTGTAAAGAGATTTCCAAAATTAAAATCACTTGCAGCTGATTTCTTTGATGTTTTTACAGTCTTTTATTAACAATGAAAATTCTGAAATAAAAACTAGACAACTTTATTTTTGCTAATAAAACTTGAGGGGCAAATAAACCCCCCGCGGGCCGCCAGCGGGGAACCCTGTCCTATGGTCACTTGGAAAGATGGAGAAAACAGACATGGGACCAGCTAACTTTTTATCTTTGTACGCGTGTCGAGGAAAAAGATGTCAAAATATGTACTGTATATAGCTAGTCATAGTAGACCGTTGTAGCTAGTAATAAAGTTGTCCTGCTGAGGGGAGGGTTTAGGGGGTGTTACACTGTACAGTAATAAAGTTGTCCTGCTGAGGGGAGGGTTTAGGGGGTTACACTGTACAGTAATAAAGTTGTCCTGCTGAGGGGAGGGTTTAGGGGCATTACACTGTACAGTAATAAAGTTGTCCTGCTGAGGGGAGGGTTTAGGGGCGTTACACTGTACAGTAATAAAGTTGTCCTGCTGAGGGGAGGGTTTAGGGGGTTACACTGTACAGTAATAAAGTTGTCCTGCTGAGGGGAGGGTTTAGGGGCGTTACACTGTACAGTAATAAAGTTGTCCTGCTGAGGGGAGGGTTTAGGGGCGTTACACTGTACAGTAATAAAGTTGTCCTGCTGAGGGGAGGGTTTAGGGGCGTTACACTGTACAGTAATAAAGTTGTCCTGCTGAGGGGAGGGTTTAGGGGGTTACACTGTACAGTAATAAAGTTGTCCTGCTGAGGGGAGGGTTTAGGGGCGTTACACTGTACAGTAATAAAGTTGTCCTGCTGAGGGGAGGGTTTAGGGGTGTTACACTGTACAGTAATAAAGTTGTCCTGCTGAGGGGAGGGTTTAGGGGCGTTACACTGTACAGTAATAAAGTTGTCCTGCCGAGGGGAGGGTTTAGGGGGTTACACTGTACAGTAATAAAGTTGTCCTGCTGAGGGGAAGGTTTAGGGGCGTTACACTGTACAGTAATAAAGTTGTCCTGCTGAGGGGAGGGTTTAGGGGGTTACACTGTACAGTAATAAAGTTGTCCTGCTGAGGGGAGGGTTTAGGGGGCGTTACACTGTACAGTAATAAAGTTGTCCTGCTGAGGGGAGGGTTTAGGGGCGTTACACTGTACAGTAAACAAGTTGTCCTGCTGAGGGGAGGGTTTAGGGGCGTTAAACTGTACAGTAATAAAGTTGTCCTGCTGAGGGGAGGGTTTAGGGGCGTTACACTGTACAGTAATAAAGTTGTCCTGCTGAGGGGAGGGTTTAGGGGGCGTTACACTGTACAGTAATAAAGTTGTCCTGCTGAGGGGAGGGTTTAGGGGCGTTACACTGTACAGTAATAAAGTTGTTCTGCTGAGGGGAGGGTTTAGGGGGTTACACTGTACAGTAATAAAGTTGTCCTGCTGAGGGGAGGGTTTAGGGGGTTACACTGTACAGTAATAAAGTTGACCTGCTGAGGGGAGGGTTTAGGGGCGTTACACTGTACAGTAATAAAGTTGTCCTGCTGAGGGGAGGGTTTAGGGGGTTACACTGTACAGTAATAAAGTTGTCCTGCTGAGGGGAGGGTTTAGGGGCGTTACACTGTACAGTAATAAAGTTGTCCTGCTGAGGGGAAGGTTTAGGGGCGTTACACTGTACAGTAATAAAGTTGTTCTGCTGAGGGGAGGGTTTAGGGGGTTACACTGTACAGTAATAAAGTTGTCCTGCCGAGGGGAGGGTTTAGGGGCGTTACACTGTACAGTAATAAAGTTGTCCTGCCGAGGGGAGGGTTTAGGGGCGTTACACTGTACAGTAATAAAGTTGTCCTGCCGAGGGGAGGGTTTAGGGGCGTTACACTGTACAGTAATAAAGTTGTCCTGCCGAGGGGAGGGTTTAGGGGCGTTACACTGTACAGAGGGTTTAGGGGCGTTACACTGTACAGTAATAAAGTTGTCCTGCCGAGGGGAGGGTTTAGGGGCGTTACACTGTACAGTAATAAAGTTGTCCTGCCGAGGGGAGGGTTTAGGGGCGTTACACTGTACAGTAATAAAGTTGTCCTGCCGAGGGGAGGGTTTAGGGGCGTTACACTGTACAGTAATAAAGTTGTCCTGCCGAGGGGAGGGTTTAAGGGCGTTACACTGTAGAGTAATAAAGTTGTCCTGCCGAGGGGAGGGTTTAGGGGCGTTACACTGTACAGTAATAAAGTTGTCCTGCCGAGGGGAGGGTTTAGGGGCGTTACACTGTACAGTAATAAAGTTGTCCTGCCGAGGGGAGGGTTTAGGGGCGTTACACTGTACAGTAATAAAGTTGTCCTGCCGAGGGGAGGGTTTAGGGGCGTTACACTGTACAGTAATAAAGTTGTCCTGCCGAGGGGAGGGTTTAGGGGCGTTACACTGTACAGTAATAAAGTTGTCTTGCCGAGGGGAGGGTTTAGGGGCGTTACACTGTACAGTAATAAAGTTGTCCTGCCGAGGGGAGGGTTTAGGGGGTTACACTGTACAGTAATAAAGTTGTCCTGCTGAGGGGAGGGTTTAGGGGGGCGTTACACTGTACAGTAATAAAGTTGTCCTGCTGAGGGGAGGGTTTAGGGGCGTTACACTGTACAGTAATAAAGTTGTAATGCTGAGGGGAGGGTTTAGGGGCGTTACACTGTACAGTAATAAAGTTGTCCTGCTGAGGGGAGGGTTTAGGGGCGTTACACTGTACAGTAATAAAGTTGTCCTGCTGAGGAGAGGGTTTAGGGGGCGTTACACTGTACAGTAATAAAGTTGTCCTGCTGAGGGGAGGGTTTAGGGGCGGTACACTGTACAATAATAAAGTTGTTCTGCTGAGGGGAGGGTTTAGGGGGTTACACTGTACAGTAATAAAGTTGTCCTGCTGAGGGGAGGGTTTAGGGGGTTACACTGTACAGTAATAAAGTTGACCTGCTGAGGGGAGGGTTTAGGGGTGTTACACTGTACAGTAATAAAGTTGTCCTGCTGAGGTGAGGGTTTAGGGGCGTTACACTGTACAGTAATAAAGTTGTCCTGCTGAGGGGAGGGTTTAGGGGCGTTACACTGTACAGTAATAAAGTTGTCCTGCTGAGGGGAGGGTTTAGGGGCGTTACACTGTACAGTAATAAAGTTGTCCTGCTGAGGGGAGGGTTAAGGGGGTTACACTGTTCAGTAATAAAGTTGTCCTGCTGAGGGGAGGGTTTAGGGGCGTTACACTGTACAGTAATAAAGTTGTCCTGCTGAGGGGAAGGTTTAGGGGCGTTACACTGTACAGTAATAAAGTTGACCTGCTGAGGGGAGGGTTTAGGGGGTTACACTGTACAGTAATAAAGTTGTCCTGCTGAGGGGATGGTTTAGGGGCGTTACACTGTACAGTAATAAAGTTGTCCTGCTGAGGGGAGGGTTTAGGGGGTTACACTGTACAGTAATAAAGTTGTCCTGCCGAGGGGAGGGTTTAGGGGTGTTACACTGTACAGTAATAAAGTTGTCCTGCTGAGGGGAGGGTTTAGGGGTTTACACTGTACAGTAATAAAGTTGTCCTGGTGAGGGGAGGGTTTAGGGGCGTTACACTGTACAGTAATAAAGTTGTCCTGCTGAGGGGAGGGTTTAGGGGGTTGCACTGTACAGTAATAAAGTTGTCCTGCCGAGGGGAGGGTTTAGGGGCGTTACACTGTACAGTAATAAAGTTGTCCTGCCGAGGGGAGGGTTTAGGGGCGTTACACTGTACAGTAATAAAGTTGTCCTGCTGAGGGGAGGGTTTAGGGGCGTTACACTGTACAGTAATAAAGTTGTCCTGCTGAGGGGAGGGTTTAGGGGGTTACACTGTACAGTAATAAAGTTGTCCTGCTGAGGGGAGGGTTTAGGGGGCGTTACACTGTACAGTAATAAAGTTGTCCTGCTGAGGGGAGGGTTTAGGGGGCGTTACACTGTACAGTAATAAAGTTGTCCTGCTGAGGGGAGGGTTTAGGGGCGTTACACTGTACAGTAATAAAGTTGTCCTGCTGAGGGGAGGGTTTAGGGGCGTTACACTGTAAAGTAATAAAGTTGTCCTGCTGAGGAGAGGGTTTAGGGGGCGTTACACTGTACAGTAATAAAGTTGTCCTGCTGAGGGGAGGGTTTAGGGGCGTTACACTGTACAATAATAAAGTTGTTCTGCTGAGGGGAGGGTTTAGGGGGTTACACTGTACAGTAATAAAGTTGTCCTGCTGAGGGGAGGGTTTAGGGGGTTACACTGTACAGTAATAAAGTTGACCTGCTGAGGGGAGGGTTTAGGGGTGTTACACTGTACAGTAATAAAGTTGTCCTGCTGAGGGGAGGGTTTAGGGGCGTTACACTGTACAGTAATAAAGTTGTCCTGCTGAGGGGAGGGTTTAGGGGGCGTTACACTGTACAGTAATAAAGTTGTCCTGCTGAGGGGAGGGTTTAGGGGCGTTACACTGTACAGTAATAAAGTTGACCTGCTGAGGGGAGGGTTTAGGGGGTTACACTGTACAGTAATAAAGTTGTCCTGCTGAGGGGAGGGTTTAGGGGCGTTACACTGTACAGTAATAAAGTTGTCCTGCTGAGGGGAGGGTTTAGGGGGTTACACTGTACAGTAATAAAGTTGTCCTGCCGAGGGGAGGGTTTAGGGGTGTTACACTGTACAGTAATAAAGTTGTCCTGCTGAGGGGAGGGTTTAGGGGTTTACACTGTACAGTAATAAAGTTGTCCTGGTGAGGGGAGGGTTTAGGGGCGTTACACTGTACAGTAATAAAGTTGTCCTGCTGAGGGGAGGGTTTAGGGGGTTGCACTGTACAGTAATAAAGTTGTCCTGCCGAGGGGAGGGTTTAGGGGCGTTACACTGTACAGTAATAAAGTTGTCCTGCCGAGGGGAGGGTTTAGGGGCGTTACACTGTACAGTAATAAAGTTGTCCTGCTGAGGGGAGGGTTTAGGGGCGTTACACTGTACAGTAATAAAGTTGTCCTGCTGAGGGGAGGGTTTAGGGGCGTTACACTGTACAGTAATAAAGTTGTCCTGCTGAGGGGAGGGTTTAGGGGCGTTACACTGTACAGTAATAAAGTTGTCCTGCTGAGGGGAGGGTTTAGGGGCGTTACACTGTACAGTAATAAAGTTGTCCTGCTGAGGGGAGGGTTTAGGGGCGTTACACTGTACAGTAATAAAGTTGTCCTGCTGAGGGGAGGGTTTAGGGGCGTTACACTGTACAGTAATAAAGTTGTCCTGCTGAGGGGAGGGTTTAGGGGCGTTACACTGTACAGTAATAAAGTTGTCCTGCTGAGGGGAGGGTTTAGGGGCGTTACACTGTACAGTAATAAAGTTGTCCTGCTGAGGGGAGGGTTTAGGGGGTTACACTGTACAGTAATAAAGTTGTCCTGCTGAGGGGAGGGTTTAGGGGCGTTACACTGTACAGTAATAAAGTTGTCCTGCTGAGGGGAGGGTTTAGGGGCGTTACACTGTACAGTAATAAAGTTGTCCTGCTGAGGGGAGGGTTTAGGGGCGTTACACTGTACAGTAATAAAGTTGTCCTGCTGAGGGGAGGGTTTAGGGGCGTTACACTGTACAGTAATAAAGTTGTCCTGCTGAGGGGAGGGTTTAGGGGGTTACACTGTACAGTAATAAAGTTGTCCTGCTGAGGGGAGGGTTTAGGGGCGTTACACTGTACAGTAATAAAGTTGTCCTGCTGAGGGGAGGGTTTAGGGGGTTACACTGTACAGTAATAAAGTTGTCCTGCTGAGGGGAGGGTTTAGGGGCGTTACACTGTACAGTAATAAAGTTGTCCTGCTGAGGGGAGGGTTTAGGGGGTTACACTGTACAGTAATAAAGTTGTCCTGCTGAGGGGAGGGTTTAGGGGCGTTACACTGTACAGTAATAAAGTTGTCCTGCCGAGGGGAGGGTTTAGGGGCGTTACACTGTACAGTAATAAAGTTGTCCTGCTGAGGGGAGGGTTTAGGGGGTTACACTGTACAGTAATAAAGTTGTCCTGCCGAGGGGAGGGTTTAGGGGTGTTACACTGTACAGTAATAAAGTTGTCCTGCTGAGGGGAGGGTTTAGGGGTTTACACTGTACAGTAATAAAGTTGTCCTGGTGAGGGGAGGGTTTAGGGGCGTTACACTGTACAGTAATAAAGTTGTCCTGCTGAGGGGAGGGTTTAGGGGGTTGCACTGTACAGTAATAAAGTTGTCCTGCCGAGGGGAGGGTTTAGGGGCGTTACACTGTACAGTAATAAAGTTGTCCTGCCGAGGGGAGGGTTTAGGGGCGTTACACTGTACAGTAATAAAGTTGTCCTGCTGAGGGGAGGGTTTAGGGGCGTTACACTGTACAGTAATAAAGTTGTCCTGCTGAGGGGAGGGTTTAGGGGGTTACACTGTACAGTAATAAAGTTGTCCTGCTGAGGGGAGGGTTTAGGGGGCGTTACACTGTACAGTAATAAAGTTGTCCTGCTGAGGGGAGGGTTTAGGGGGCGTTACACTGTACAGTAATAAAGTTGTCCTGCTGAGGGGAGGGTTTAGGGGCGTTACACTGTACAGTAATAAAGTTGTCCTGCTGAGGGGAGGGTTTAGGGGCGTTACACTGTACAGTAATAAAGTTGTCCTGCTGAGGAGAGGGTTTAGGGGGCGTTACACTGTACAGTAATAAAGTTGTCCTGCTGAGGGGAGGGTTTAGGGGCGTTACACTGTACAATAATAAAGTTGTTCTGCTGAGGGGAGGGTTTAGGGGGTTACACTGTACAGTAATAAAGTTGTCCTGCTGAGGGGAGGGTTTAGGGGGTTACACTGTACAGTAATAAAGTTGACCTGCTGAGGGGAGGGTTTAGGGGTGTTACACTGTACAGTAATAAAGTTGTCCTGCTGAGGGGAGGGTTTAGGGGCGTTACACTGTACAGTAATAAAGTTGTCCTGCTGAGGGGAGGGTTTAGGGGCGTTACACTGTACAGTAATAAAGTTGTCCTGCTGAGGGGAGGGTTTAGGGGCGTTACACTGTACAGTAATAAAGTTGTCCTGCTGAGGGGAGGGTTTAGGGGCGTTACACTGTACAGTAATAAAGTTGTCCTGCTGAGGGGAGGGTTTAGGGGGTTACACTGTACAGTAATAAAGTTGTCCTGCTGAGGGGAGGGTTTAGGGGCGTTACACTGTACAGTAATAAAGTTGTCCTGCTGAGGGGAGGGTTTAGGGGGTTACACTGTACAGTAATAAAGTTGTCCTGCCGAGGGGAGGGTTTAGGGGCGTTACACTGTACAGTAATAAAGTTGTCCTGCCTGAGGGGAGGGTTTAGGGGCGTTACACTGTACAGTAATAAAGTTGTCCTGCTGAGGGGAGGGTTTAGGGGGTTGCACTGTACAGTAATAAAGTTGTCCTGCCGAGGGGAGGGTTTAGGGGCGTTACACTGTACAGTAATAAAGTTGTCCTGCCGAGGGGAGGGTTTAGGGGCGTTACACTGTACAGTAATAAAGTTGTCCTGCTGAGGGGAGGGTTTAGGGGCGTTACACTGTACAGTAATAAAGTTGTCCTGCTGAGGGGAGGGTTTAGGGGGTTACACTGTACAGTAATAAAGTTGTCCTGCTGAGGGGAGGGTTTAGGGGGCGTTACACTGTACAGTAATAAAGTTGTCCTGCTGAGGGGAGGGTTTAGGGGGCGTTACACTGTACAGTAATAAAGTTGTCCTGCTGAGGGGAGGGTTTAGGGGCGTTACACTGTACAGTAATAAAGTTGTCCTGCTGAGGGGAGGGTTTAGGGGCGTTACACTGTACAGTAATAAAGTTGTCCTGCTGAGGAGAGGGTTTAGGGGGCGTTACACTGTACAGTAATAAAGTTGTCCTGCTGAGGGGAGGGTTTAGGGGCGTTACACTGTACAATAATAAAGTTGTTCTGCTGAGGGGAGGGTTTAGGGGGTTACACTGTACAGTAATAAAGTTGTCCTGCTGAGGGGAGGGTTTAGGGGGTTACACTGTACAGTAATAAAGTTGACCTGCTGAGGGGAGGGTTTAGGGGGTTACACTGTACAGTAATAAAGTTGTCCTGCTGAGGGGAGGGTTTAGGGGCGTTACACTGTACAGTAATAAAGTTGTCCTGCTGAGGGGAGGGTTTAGGGGGTTACACTGTACAGTAATAAAGTTGTCCTGCCGAGGGGAGGGTTTAGGGGTGTTACACTGTACAGTAATAAAGTTGTCCTGCTGAGGGGAGGGTTTAGGGGTTTACACTGTACAGTAATAAAGTTGTCCTGGTGAGGGGAGGGTTTAGGGGCGTTACACTGTACAGTAATAAAGTTGTCCTGCTGAGGGGAGGGTTTAGGGGGTTGCACTGTACAGTAATAAAGTTGTCCTGCCGAGGGGAGGGTTTAGGGGCGTTACACTGTACAGTAATAAAGTTGTCCTGCCGAGGGGAGGGTTTAGGGGCGTTACACTGTACAGTAATAAAGTTGTCCTGCTGAGGGGAGGGTTTAGGGGCGTTACACTGTACAGTAATAAAGTTGTCCTGCTGAGGGGAGGGTTTAGGGGGTTACACTGTACAGTAATAAAGTTGTCCTGCTGAGGGGAGGGTTTAGGGGGCGTTACACTGTACAGTAATAAAGTTGTCCTGCTGAGGGGAGGGTTTAGGGGGCGTTACACTGTACAGTAATAAAGTTGTCCTGCTGAGGGGAGGGTTTAGGGGCGTTACACTGTACAGTAATAAAGTTGTCCTGCTGAGGGGAGGGTTTAGGGGCGTTACACTGTACAGTAATAAAGTTGTCCTGCTGAGGAGAGGGTTTAGGGGGCGTTACACTGTACAGTAATAAAGTTGTCCTGCTGAGGGGAGGGTTTAGGGGCGTTACACTGTACAGTAATAAAGTTGTCCTGCTGAGGGGAGGGTTTAGGGGGTTACACTGTACAGTAATAAAGTTGTCCTGCTGAGGGGAGGGTTTAGGGGGTTACACTGTACAGTAATAAAGTTGACCTGCTGAGGGGAGGGTTTAGGGGCGTTACACTGTACAGTAATAAAGTTGTCCTGCTGAGGGGAGGGTTTAGGGGCGTTACACTGTACAGTAATAAAGTTGTCCTGCTGAGGGGAGGGTTTAGGGGCGTTACACTGTACAGTAATAAAGTTGTCCTGCTGAGGGGAGGGTTTAGGGGCGTTACACTGTACAGTAATAAAGTTGTCCTGCTGAGGGGAGGGTTTAGGGGCGTTACACTGTACAGTAATAAAGTTGTCCTGCTGAGGGGAGGGTTTAGGGGGTTACACTGTACAGTAATAAAGTTGTCCTGCTGAGGGGAGGGTTTAGGGGCGTTACACTGTACAGTAATAAAGTTGTCCTGCTGAGGGGAGGGTTTAGGGGCGTTACACTGTACAGTAATAAAGTTGTCCTGCTGAGGGGAGGGTTTAGGGGCGTTACACTGTACAGTAATAAAGTTGTCCTGCTGAGGGGAGGGTTTAGGGGCGTTACACTGTACAGTAATAAAGTTGACCTGCTGAGGGGAGGGTTTAGGGGGTTACACTGTACAGTAATAAAGTTGTCCTGCTGAGGGGAGGGTTTAGGGGCGTTACACTGTACAGTAATAAAGTTGTCCTGCTGAGGGGAGGGTTTAGGGGGTTACACTGTACAGTAATAAAGTTGTCCTGCCGAGGGGAGGGTTTAGGGGTGTTACACTGTACAGTAATAAAGTTGTCCTGCTGAGGGGAGGGTTTAGGGGTTTACACTGTACAGTAATAAAGTTGTCCTGGTGAGGGGAGGGTTTAGGGGCGTTACACTGTACAGTAATAAAGTTGTCCTGCTGAGGGGAGGGTTTAGGGGGTTGCACTGTACAGTAATAAAGTTGTCCTGCCGAGGGGAGGGTTTAGGGGCGTTACACTGTACAGTAATAAAGTTGTCCTGCCGAGGGGAGGGTTTAGGGGCGTTACACTGTACAGTAATAAAGTTGTCCTGCTGAGGGGAGGGTTTAGGGGCGTTACACTGTACAGTAATAAAGTTGTCCTGCTGAGGGGAGGGTTTAGGGGGTTACACTGTACAGTAATAAAGTTGTCCTGCTGAGGGGAGGGTTTAGGGGGCGTTACACTGTACAGTAATAAAGTTGTCCTGCTGAGGGGAGGGTTTAGGGGGCGTTACACTGTACAGTAATAAAGTTGTCCTGCTGAGGGGAGGGTTTAGGGGCGTTACACTGTACAGTAATAAAGTTGTCCTGCTGAGGGGAGGGTTTAGGGGCGTTACACTGTACAGTAATAAAGTTGTCCTGCTGAGGGGAGGGTTTAGGGGCGTTACACTGTACAGTAATAAAGTTGTCCTGCTGAGGGGAGGGTTTAGGGGCGTTACACTGTACAATAATAAAGTTGTTCTGCTGAGGGGAGGGTTTAGGGGGTTACACTGTACAGTAATAAAGTTGTCCTGCTGAGGGGAGGGTTTAGGGGGTTACACTGTACAGTAATAAAGTTGACCTGCTGAGGGGAGGGTTTAGGGGCGTTACACTGTACAGTAATAAAGTTGTCCTGCTGAGGGGAGGGTTTAGGGGCGTTACACTGTACAGTAATAAAGTTGTCCTGCTGAGGGGAGGGTTTAGGGGCGTTACACTGTACAGTAATAAAGTTGTCCTGCTGAGGGGAGGGTTTAGGGGCGTTACACTGTACAGTAATAAAGTTGTCCTGCTGAGGGGAGGGTTTAGGGGCGTTACACTGTACAGTAATAAAGTTGTCCTGCTGAGGGGAGGGTTTAGGGGGTTACACTGTACAGTAATAAAGTTGTCCTGCTGAGGGGAGGGTTTAGGGGCGTTACACTGTACAGTAATAAAGTTGTCCTGCTGAGGGGAAGGTTTAGGGGCGTTACACTGTACAGTAATAAAGTTGACCTGCTGAGGGGAGGGTTTAGGGGGTTACACTGTACAGTAATAAAGTTGTCCTGCTGAGGGGAGGGTTTAGGGGCGTTACACTGTACAGTAATAAAGTTGTCCTGCTGAGGGGAGGGTTTAGGGGGTTACACTGTACAGTAATAAAGTTGTCCTGCTGAGGGGAGGGTTTAGGGGGCGTTACACTGTACAGTAATAAAGTTGTCCTGCCGAGGGGAGGGTTTAGGGGCGTTACACTGTACAGTAATAAAGTTGTCCTGCCGAGGGGAGGGTTTAGGGGTGTTACACTGTACAGTAATAAAGTTGTCCTGCTGAGGGGAGGGTTTAGGGGTTTACACTGTACAGTAATAAAGTTGTCCTGGTGAGGGGAGGGTTTAGGGGCGTTACACTGTACAGTAATAAAGTTGTCCTGCTGAGGGGAGGGTTTAGGGGCGTTACACTGTACAGTAATAAAGTTGTCCTGCCGAGGGGAGGGTTTAGGGGCGTTACA
Source organism: Salmo salar (assembly GCF_965601325.2). NCBI lineage: Eukaryota > Metazoa > Chordata > Actinopteri > Salmoniformes > Salmonidae > Salmo > Salmo salar. Next base: position 77,576,526 of record NC_138307.1, on the reverse strand, counting down.
CTGTACAGTAATAAAGTTGTCCTGCCGAGGGGAGGGTTTAGGGGCGTTACACTGTACAGTAATAAAGTTGTCTGCTGAGGGGAGGGTTTAGGGGGTTACACTGTACAGTAATAAAGTTGTCCTGCTGAGGGGAGGGTTTAGGGGGTTACACTGTACAGTAATAAAGTTGACCTGCTGAGGGGAGGGTTTAGGGGCGTTACACTGTACAGTAATAAAGTTGTCCTGCTGAGGGGAGGGTTTAGGGGGTTACACTGTACAGTAATAAAGTTGTCCTGCTGAGGGGAGGGTTTAGGGGCGTTACACTGTACAGTAATAAAGTTGTCCTGCTGAGGGGAGGGTTTAGGGGCGTTACACTGTACAGTAATAAAGTTGTCCTGCTGAGGGGAGGGTTTAGGGGCGTTACACTGTACAGTAATAAAGTTGTCCTGCTGAGGGGAGGGTTTAGGGGGTTACACTGTACAGTAATAAAGTTGTCCTGCCGAGGGGAGGGTTTAGGGGTGTTACACTGTACAGTAATAAAGTTGTCCGGCTGAGGGGAGGGTTTAGGGGGTTACACTGTACAGTAATAAAGTTGTCCTGCTGAGGGGAGGGTTTAGGGGGCGTTACACTGTACAGTAATAAAGTTGTCCTGCTGAGGGGAGGGTTTAGGGGGCGTTACACTGTACAGTAATAAAGTTGTCCTGCTGAGGGGAGGGTTTAGGGGCGTTACACTGTACAGTAATAAAGTTGTCCTGCTGAGGGGAGGGTTTAGGGGGTTACACTGTACAGTAATAAAGTTGTCCTGCTGAGGGGAGGGTTTAGGGGCGTTACACTGTACAGTAATAAAGTTGTCCTGCTGAGGGGAGGGTTTAGGGGCGTTACACTGTACAGTAATAAAGTTGTCCTGCTGAGGGGAGGGTTTAGGGGCGTTACACTGTACAGTAATAAAGTTGTCCTGCTGAGGGGAGGGTTTAGGGGGTTACACTGTACAGTAATAAAGTTGTCCTGCCGAGGGGAGGGTTTAGGGGTGTTACACTGTACAGTAATAAAGTTGTCCGGCTGAGGGGAGGGTTTAGGGGGTTACACTGTACAGTAATAAAGTTGTCCTGCTGAGGGGAGGGTTTAGGGGGCGTTACACTGTACAGTAATAAAGTTGTCCTGCTGAGGGGAGGGTTTAGGGGGCGTTACACTGTACAGTAATAAAGTTGTCCTGCTGAGGGGAGGGTTTAGGGGCGTTACACTGTACAGTAATAAAGTTGTCCTGCTGAGGGGAAGGTTTAGGGGCGTTACACTGTACAGTAATAAAGTTGTCCTGCTGAGGGGAGGGTTTAGGGGCGTTACACTGTACAGTAATAAAGTTGTCCTGCTGAGGGGAGGGTTTAGGGGGTTACACTGTACAGTAATAAAGTTGTCCTGCTGAGGGGAGGGTTTAGGGGCGTTACACTGTACAGTAATAAAGTTGTCCTGCTGAGGGGAAGGTTTAGGGGCGTTACACTGTACAGTAATAAAGTTGACCTGCTGAGGGGAGGGTTTAGGGGGTTACACTGTACAGTAATAAAGTTGTCCTGCTGAGGGGAGGGTTTAGGGGGTTACACTGTACAGTAATAAAGTTGACCTGCTGAGGGGAGGGTTTAGGGGCGTTACACTGTACAGTAATAATGTTGTCCTGCTGAGGGGAGGGTTTAGGGGCGTTACACTGTACAGTAATAAAGTTGTCCTGCTGAGGGGAGGGTTTAGGGGCGTTACACTGTACAGTAATAAAGTTGTCCTGCTGAGGGGAGGGTTTAGGGGGTTACACTGTACAGTAATAAAGTTGTCCTGCTGAGGGGAGGGTTTAGGGGCGTTACACTGTACAGTAATAAAGTTGTCCTGCTGAGGGGAGGGTTTAGGGGCGTTACACTGTACAGTAATAAAGTTGTCCTGCTGAGGGGAGGGTTTAGGGGCGTTACACTGTACAGTAATAAAGTTGTCCTGCTGAGGGGAGGGTTTAGGGGGTTACACTGTACAGTAATAAAGTTGTCCTGCCGAGGGGAGGGTTTAGGGGTGTTACACTGTACAGTAATAAAGTTGTCCGGCTGAGGGGAGGGTTTAGGGGGTTACACTGTACAGTAATAAAGTTGTCCTGCTGAGGGGAGGGTTTAGGGGGCGTTACACTGTACAGTAATAAAGTTGTCCTGCTGAGGGGAGGGTTTAGGGGGCGTTACACTGTACAGTAATAAAGTTGTCCTGCTGAGGGGAGGGTTTAGGGGCGTTACACTGTACAGTAATAAAGTTGTCCTGCTGAGGGGAGGGTTTAGGGGCGTTACACTGTACAGTAATAAAGTTGTCCTGCTGAGGGGAGGGTTTAGGGGCGTTACACTGTACAGTAATAAAGTTGTCCTGCTGAGGGGAGGGTTTAGGGGGTTACACTGTACAGTAATAAAGTTGTCCTGCTGAGGGGAGGGTTTAGGGGCGTTACACTGTACAGTAATAAAGTTGTCCTGCTGAGGGGAAGGTTTAGGGGCGTTACACTGTACAGTAATAAAGTTGACCTGCTGAGGGGAGGGTTTAGGGGGTTACACTGTACAGTAATAAAGTTGTCCTGCTGAGGGGAGGGTTTAGGGGGTTACACTGTACAGTAATAAAGTTGACCTGCTGAGGGGAGGGTTTAGGGGCGTTACACTGTACAGTAATAATGTTGTCCTGCTGAGGGGAGGGTTTAGGGGGTTACACTGTACAGTAATAAAGTTGTCCTGCTGAGGGGAGGGTTTAGGGGCGTTACACTGTACATTAATAAAGTTGTCCTGCTGAGGGGAGGGTTTAGGGGTGTTACACTGTACAGTAATAAAGTTGTCCTGCTGAGGGGAGGGTTTAGGGGGTTACACTGTACAGTAATAAAGTTGTCCTGCCGAGGGGAGGGTTTAGGGGTGTTACACTGTACAGTAATAAAGTTGTCCGGCTGAGGGGAGGGTTTAGGGGGTTACACTGTACAGTAATAAAGTTGTCCTGCTGAGGGGAGGGTTTAGGGGCGTTACACTGTACAGTAATAAAGTTGTCCTGCTGAGGGGAGGGTTTAGGGGGCGTTACACTGTACAGTAATAAAGTTGTCCTGCTGAGGGGAGGGTTTAGGGGCGTTACACTGTACAGTAATAAAGTTGTCCTGCTGAGGGGAAGGTTTAGGGGCGTTACACTGTACAGTAATAAAGTTGTCCTGCTGAGGGGAGGGTTTAGGGGCGTTACACTGTACAGTAATAAAGTTGTCCTGCTGAGGGGAGGGTTTAGGGGGTTACACTGTACAGTAATAAAGTTGTCCTGCTGAGGGGAGGGTTTAGGGGCGTTACACTGTACAGTAATAAAGTTGTCCTGCTGAGGGGAAGGTTTAGGGGCGTTACACTGTACAGTAATAAAGTTGACCTGCTGAGGGGAGGGTTTAGGGGGTTACACTGTACAGTAATAAAGTTGTCCTGCTGAGGGGAGGGTTTAGGGGCGTTACACTGTACAGTAATAAAGTTGTCCTGCTGAGGGGAGGGTTTAGGGGGTTACACTGTACAGTAATAAAGTTGTCCTGCTGAGGGGAGGGTTTAGGGGGCGTTACACTGTACAGTAATAAAGTTGTCCTGCTGAGGGGAGGGTTTAGGGGCGTTACACTGTACAGTAATAAAGTTGTCCTGCCGAGGGGAGGGTTTAGGGGTGTTACACTGTACAGTAATAAAGTTGTCCTGCTGAGGGGAGGGTTTAGGGGTTTACACTGTACAGTAATAAAGTTGTCCTGGTGAGGGAGGGTTTAGGGGCGTTACACTGTACAGTAATAAAGTTGTCCTGCCGAGGGGAGGGTTTAGGGGCGTTACACTGTACAGTAATAAAGTTGTCCTGCCGAGGGGAGGGTTTAGGGGCGTTACACTGTACAGTAATAAAGTTGTCCTGCTGAGGGGAGGGTTTAGGGGGTTACACTGTACAGTAATAAAGTTGTCCTGCTGAGGGGAGGGTTTAGGGGCGTTACACTGTACAGTAATAAAGTTGTCCTGCTGAGGGGAAGGTTTAGGGGCGTTACACTGTACAGTAATAAAGTTGACCTGCTGAGGGGAGGGTTTAGGGGGTTACACTGTACAGTAATAAAGTTGTCCTGCTGAGGGGATGGTTTAGGGGCGTTACACTGTACAGTAATAAAGTTGTCCTGCTGAGGGGAGGGTTTAGGGGGTTACACTGTACAGTAATAAAGTTCTCCTGCTGAGGGGAGGGTTTAGGGGGTTACACTGTACAGTAATAAAGTTGTCCTGCCGAGGGGAGGGTTTAGGGGCGTTACACTGTACAGTAATAAAGTTGTCCTGCCGAGGGGAGGGTTTAGGGGCGTTACACTGTACAGTAATAAAGTTGTCCTGCTGAGGGGAGGGTTTAGGGGCGTTACACTGTACAGTAATAAAGTTGTCCTGCTGAGGGGAGGGTTTAGGGGGTTACACTGTACAGTAATAAAGTTGTCCTGCTGAGGGGAGGGTTTAGGGGGCATAACACTGTACAGTAATAAAGTTGTCCTGCTGAGGGGAGGGTTTAGGGGGCGTTACACTGTACAGTAATAAAGTTGTCCTGCTGAGGGGAGGGTTTAGGGCGTTACACTGTACAGTGGTGCATTGTTGATGTTCTTCCAAAGTTCTCTTCCATCCCTGGAAATCATGAACATATTCGTCTAACTGGTTCCCCTCTTCTACTGGGAGGAAAGAGAATGGTTCCCCTCTTCTACTGGGAGGAAAGAGAATGGTTCCCCTCTTCTACTGGGAGGAAAGAGAATGGTTCCCCTGTTCTACTGAGGAGGAAAGGGAATGGTTCCCCTCTTCTACTGAGGAGGAAAGGGAATGGTTCCCCTCTTCTACTGGGGAGGAAAGGGAATGGTTCCCCTCTTCTACTGAGGAGGAAAGAGAATGGTTCCCCTCTTCTACTGGGGAGGAAAGAGAATGGTTCCCCTCTTGTACTGGGTAGGAAAGGGAATGGTTCCCCTCTTCTACTGGGGAGGAAAGGGAATGGTTCCCCTGTTCTACTGAGGAGGAAAGAGAATGGTTCCCCTCTTCTACTGGGGAGGAAAGGGAATGGTTCCCCTCTTCTACTGGGGAGGAAAGAGAATGGTTCCCCTCTTCTACTGGGGAGGAAAGAGAATGGTTCCCCTCTTCTACTGGGGAGGAAAGAGAATGGTTCCCCTCTTCTACTGGGGAGGAAAGGGAATGGTTCCCCTCTTCTACTGGGAGGAAAGAGAATGGTTCCCCTCTTCTACTGAGGAGGAAAGGGAATGGTTCCCCTCTTCTACTGAGGAGGAAAGAGAATGTTGTAAGTAAACAGTCATATTAATAAAGTTTCCTGTTAATACGAGGGATGTTGTTGTTGTTTGGGCTGTGTTTTTAAAGGTGTACTGCTTGGTAGTGTTGCTATTCCTGCTATGTTCTTTGTCCCGTCTTTGATCTCTTGGAACAATGTACATAGTCCTCAAACTGTAAATCTGTCATGTCACTGTCATGTCTGTCAGCAAGTCCTTTGTGGCCGATTCCACCCCAGAGTAGGAGGGAAATATTTTTGGTATCTCAAATGGTTCTGGCAGTTCTCACATAGAAACTTCACTGTAAGGATGTATGTTTGACATGTTTTGTTTTTTTACATTTGTATCACAAAACATTTTTGAGACATCATGATGAAAGCGGCCATTTTAGGCTCTTTCTAGATCCAGACCTCCTGTAAGAGCCTGTGAACTGTGAACCCAACATGATACAGACAACATCTTGGTGTTATTGTCATGTTTCTTTAACCTATATCGAGCTTCTTGTTTTAAAACATGTATTTTCTGTTATTATTATCTCTGCTGGGAAGGAGTTCTCAGGGTAAGAATTTCACTGTACTGTTTTACACCTGTTGTATCCTGGGCACCTGGCGAATATAAATGTTGAAACTTGGAACTTTCAGATTACTCTTTCTCTCAAATGTACTGAAGAGGAAATCAACAAGTTGTAAATCATTTGAATAGTTCTAAACTTTTGTTTTGGTAAGTCAGGTAAATCATTTGAAGAATTCTAAACTTTTGTTTTGGTAAGTCAGGTAAATCATTTGAAGAATTCTAAACTTTTGTTTTGGTAAGTCAGGTAAATCATTTGAAGAATTCTAAACTTTTGTTTTGGTAAGTCAGGTAAATCATTGAAGAAAACATCGTCTTTTACAATAACAAGCTGACCTATATACAGTGATGGTGGTATAATGTGTTGTACATCGCTGCACTGCTCGGTTGCTGTTCTTCCTATGTCCTTCCCTGATCTCTTGGAACTGATGTCTGCCTTCCCAGAACTCTAAGTCTTTCATAACACTGACTTCATGTCCCCACGTGCTCAGTGAGGAGGGAGGGAGTATAGGAGAGGAGGCATGTATATACTGTATACTGGTTCACATCTCCTCTCCTCTGAGACCGCTACAGTCAGACGTTATTTACATTACTTACAGGGAGAGCTGCCAGAATATACACTCATATCTCTTTTTCGCTCCCTCGTTTTCTCAGATTTTCTCCCATTTTTGGTAACTTCTTACTGGCTTATTCTCTCTCTCTCTCTCTCTCTCTCTCTCTCTCTCTACCTCTCTCTCTCTCTCTCTCTCTCTCTCTCTCTCTCTACCTCTCTCTCTCTCCCCTTCTCACTAACTCTCTCTCTTTCTTTCTCCCTCTTCCTCTCTCTCTCTCTCTCTCTCTCTCTCTCTCTCTCTCTCTCCCCCTCTCTCTCTCTCCCCTTCTCACTAACTCTCCCTCTCTCTTTCTCCCTCTTCCTCTCTTTCTCCCTCTCTCTTCCCTCCCTCTCAATAGCTATAAACCCTGAAAGCCCAGACATTATTACATGTATATATATGTACCTGTGGATACATATATAAAGGACTGTAGTGTGGATACATATATAAAGGACTGTAGTGTGGATACATATATAAAGGACTGTAGTGTGGATACATATATAAAGGACTGTAGTGTGGATACATATATAAAGGACTGTAGTGTGGATACATATATAAAGGACTGTAGTGTGGATACATATATAAAGGACTGTAGTGTGAATACATATATAAAGGACTGTAGTGTGGATACATATATAAAGGACTGTAGTGTGGATACATATATAAAGGACTGTAGTGTGGATACATATATAAAGGACTGTAGTGTGGATACATATATAAAGGACTGTAGTGTGGATACATATATAAAGGACTGTAGTGTGGATACATATATAAAGGACTGTAGTGTGGATACATATATAAAGGACTGTAGTGTGGATACATATATAAAGGACTGTAGTGTGGATACATATATAAAGGACTGTAGTGTGGATACATATATAAAGGACTGTAGTGTGGATACATATATAAAGGACTGTAGTGTGGATACATATATAAAGGACTGTAGTGTGGATACATATATAAAGGACTGTAGTGTGGATACATATATAAAGGACTGTAGTGTGGATACATATATAAAGGACTGTAGTGTGGATACATATATAAAGGACTGTAGTGTGGATACATATATAAAGGACTGTAGTGTGGATACATATATAAAGGACTGTAGTGTGGATACATATATAAAGGACTGTAGTGTGGATACATATATAAAGGACTGTAGTGTGGATACATATATAAAGGACTGTAGTGTGGATACATATATAAAGGACTGTAGTGTGGATACATATATAAAGGACTGTAGTGTGGATACATATATAAAGGACTGTAGTGTGGATACATATATAAAGGACTGTAGTGTGGATACATATATAAAGGACTGTAGTGTGGATACATATATAAAGGACTGTAGTGTGGATACATATATAAAGGACTGTAGTGTGGATACATATATAAAGGACTGTAGTGTGGATACATATATAAAGGACTGTAGTGTGGATACATATATAAAGGACTGTAGTGTGGATACATATATAAAGGACTGTAGTGTGGATACATATATAAAGGACTGTAGTGTGGATACATATATAAAGGACTGTAGTGTGGATACATATATAAAGGACTGTAGTGTGGATACATATATAAAGGACTGTAGTGTGGATACATATATAAAGGACTGTAGTGTGGATACATATATAAAGGACTGTAGTGTGGATACATATATAAAGGACTGTAGTGTGGATACATATATAAAGGACTGTAGTGTGGATACATATATAAAGGACTGTAGTGTGGATACATATATAAAGGACTGTAGTGTGGATACATATATAAAGGACTGTAGTGTGGATACATATATAAAGGACTGTAGTGTGGATACATATATAAAGGACTGTAGTGTGGATACATATATAAAGGACTGTAGTGTGGATACATATATAAAGGACTGTAGTGTGGATACATATATAAAGGACTGTAGTGTGGATACATATATAAAGGACTGTAGTGTGGATACATATATAAAGGACTGTAGTGTGGATACATATATAAAGGACTGTAGTGTGGATACATATATAAAGGACTGTAGTGTGGATACATATATAAAGGACTGTAGTGTGGATACATATATAAAGGACTGTAGTGTGGATACATATATAAAGGACTGTAGTGTGGATACATATATAAAGGACTGTAGTGTGGATACATATATAAAGGACTGTAGTGTGGATACATATATAAAGGACTGTAGTGTGGATACATATATAAAGGACTGTAGTGTGGATACATATATAAAGGACTGTAGTGTGGATACATATATAAAGGACTGTAGTGTGGATACATATATAAAGGACTGTAGTGTGGATACATATATAAAGGACTGTAGTGTGGATACATATATAAAGGACTGTAGTGTGGATACATATATAAAGGACTGTAGTGTGGATACATATATAAAGGACTGTAGTGTGGATACATATATAAAGGACTGTAGTGTGGATACATATATAAAGGACTGTAGTGTGGATACATATATAAAGGACTGTAGTGTGGATACATATATAAAGGACTGTAGTGTGGATACATATATAAAGGACTGTAGTGTGGATACATATATAAAGGACTGTAGTGTGGATACATATATAAAGGACTGTAGTGTGGATACATATATAAAGGACTGTAGTGTGGATACATATATAAAGGACTGTAGTGTGGATACATATATAAAGGACTGTAGTGTGGATACATATATAAAGGACTGTAGTGTGGATACATATATAAAGGACTGTAGTGTGGATACATATATAAAGGACTGTAGTGTGGATACATATATAAAGGACTGTAGTGTGGATACATATATAAAGGACTGTAGTGTGGATACATATATAAAGGACTGTAGTGTGGATACATATATAAAGGACTGTAGTGTGGATACATATATAAAGGACTGTAGTGTGGATACATATATAAAGGACTGTAGTGTGGATACATATATAAAGGACTGTAGTGTGGATACATATATAAAGGACTGTAGTGTGGATACATATATAAAGGACTGTAGTGTGGATACATATATAAAGGACTGTAGTGTGGATACATATATAAAGGACTGTAGTGTGGATACATATATAAAGGACTGTAGTGTGGATACATATATAAAGGACTGTAGTGTGGATACATATATAAAGGACTGTAGTGTGGATACATATATAAAGGACTGTAGTGTGGATACATATATAAAGGACTGTAGTGTGGATACATATATAAAGGACTGTAGTGTGGATACATATATAAAGGACTGTAGTGTGGATACATATATAAAGGACTGTAGTGTGGATACATATATAAAGGACTGTAGTGTGGATACATATATAAAGGACTGTAGTGTGGATACATATATAAAGGACTGTAGTGTGGATACATATATAAAGGACTGTAGTGTGGATACATATATAAAGGACTGTAGTGTGGATACATATATAAAGGACTGTAGTGTGGATACATATATAAAGGACTGTAGTGTGGATACATATATAAAGGACTGTAGTGTGGATACATATATAAAGGACTGTAGTGTGGATACATATATAAAGGACTGTAGTGTGGATACATATATAAAGGACTGTAGTGTGGATACATATATAAAGGACTGTAGTGTGGATACATATATAAAGGACTGTAGTGTGGATACATATATAAAGGACTGTAGTGTGGATACATATATAAAGGACTGTAGTGTGGATACATATATAAAGGACTGTAGTGTGGATACATATATAAAGGACTGTAGTGTGGATACATATATAAAGGACTGTAGTGTGGATACATATATAAAGGACTGTAGTGTGGATACATATATAAAGGACTGTAGTGTGGATACATATATAAAGGACTGTAGTGTGGATACATATATAAAGGACTGTAGTGTGGATACATATATAAAGGACTGTAGTGTGGATACATATATAAAGGACTGTAGTGTGGATACATATATAAAGGACTGTAGTGTGGATACATATATAAAGGACTGTAGTGTGGATACATATATAAAGGACTGTAGTGTGGATACATATATAAAGGACTGTAGTGTGGATACATATATAAAGGACTGTAGTGTGGATACATATATAAAGGACTGTAGTGTGGATACATATATAAAGGACTGTAGTGTGGATACATATATAAAGGACTGTAGTGTGGATACATATATAAAGGACTGTAGTGTGGATACATATATAAAGGACTGTAGTGTGGATACATATATAAAGGACTGTAGTGTGGATACATATATAAAGGACTGTAGTGTGGATACATATATAAAGGACTGTAGTGTGGATACATATATAAAGGACTGTAGTGTGGATACATATATAAAGGACTGTAGTGTGGATACATATATAAAGGACTGTAGTGTGGATACATATATAAAGGACTGTAGTGTGGATACATATATAAAGGACTGTAGTGTGGATACATATATAAAGGACTGTAGTGTGGATACATATATAAAGGACTGTAGTGTGGATACATATATAAAGGACTGTAGTGTGGATACATATATAAAGGACTGTAGTGTGGATACATATATAAAGGACTGTAGTGTGGATACATATATAAAGGACTGTAGTGTGGATACATATATAAAGGACTGTAGTGTGGATACATATATAAAGGACTGTAGTGTGGATACATATATAAAGGACTGTAGTGTGGATACATATATAAAGGACTGTAGTGTGGATACATATATAAAGGACTGTAGTGTGGATACATATATAAAGGACTGTAGTGTGGATACATATATAAAGGACTGTAGTGTGGATACATATATAAAGGACTGTAGTGTGGATACATATATAAAGGACTGTAGTGTGGATACATATATAAAGGACTGTAGTGTGGATACATATATAAAGGACTGTAGTGTGGATACATATATAAAGGACTGTAGTGTGGATACATATATAAAGGACTGTAGTGTGGATACATATATAAAGGACTGTAGTGTGGATACATATATAAAGGACTGTAGTGTGGATACATATATAAAGGACTGTAGTGTGGATACATATATAAAGGACTGTAGTGTGGATACATATATAAAGGACTGTAGTGTGGATACATATATAAAGGACTGTAGTGTGGATACATATATAAAGGACTGTAGTGTGGATACATATATAAAGGACTGTAGTGTGGATACATATATAAAGGACTGTAGTGTGGATACATATATAAAGGACTGTAGTGTGGATACATATATAAAGGACTGTAGTGTGGATACATATATAAAGGACTGTAGTGTGGATACATATATAAAGGACTGTAGTGTGGATACATATATAAAGGACTGTAGTGTGGATACATATATAAAGGACTGTAGTGTGGATACATATATAAAGGACTGTAGTGTGGATACATATATAAAGGACTGTAGTGTGGATACATATATAAAGGACTGTAGTGTGGATACATATATAAAGGACTGTAGTGTGGATACATATATAAAGGACTGTAGTGTGGATACATATATAAAGGACTGTAGTGTGGATACATATATAAAGGACTGTAGTGTGGATACATATATAAAGGACTGTAGTGTGGATACATATATAAAGGACTGTAGTGTGGATACATATATAAAGGACTGTAGTGTGGATACATATATAAAGGACTGTAGTGTGGATACATATATAAAGGACTGTAGTGTGGATACATATATAAAGGACTGTAGTGTGGATACATATATAAAGGACTGTAGTGTGGATACATATATAAAGGACTGTAGTGTGGATACATATATAAAGGACTGTAGTGTGGATACATATATAAAGGACTGTAGTGTGGATACATATATAAAGGACTGTAGTGTGGATACATATATAAAGGACTGTAGTGTGGATACATATATAAAGGACTGTAGTGTGGATACATATATAAAGGACTGTAGTGTGGATACATATATAAAGGACTGTAGTGTGGATACATATATAAAGGACTGTAGTGTGGATACATATATAAAGGACTGTAGTGTGGATACATATATAAAGGACTGTAGTGTGGATACATATATAAAGGACTGTAGTGTGGATACATATATAAAGGACTGTAGTGTGGATACATATATAAAGGACTGTAGTGTGGATACATATATAAAGGACTGTAGTGTGGATACATATATAAAGGACTGTAGTGTGGATACATATATAAAGGACTGTAGTGTGGATACATATATAAAGGACTGTAGTGTGGATACATATATAAAGGACTGTAGTGTGGATACATATATAAAGGACTGTAGTGTGGATACATATATAAAGGACTGTAGTGTGGATACATATATAAAGGACTGTAGTGTGGATACATATATAAAGGACTGTAGTGTGGATACATATATAAAGGACTGTAGTGTGGATACATATATAAAGGACTGTAGTGTGGATACATATATAAAGGACTGTAGTGTGGATACATATATAAAGGACTGTAGTGTGGATACATATATAAAGGACTGTAGTGTGGATACATATATAAAGGACTGTAGTGTGGATACATATATAAAGGACTGTAGTGTGGATACATATATAAAGGACTGTAGTGTGGATACATATATAAAGGACTGTAGTGTGGATACATATATAAAGGACTGTAGTGTGAATACATATATAAAGGACTGTAGTGTGAATACATATATAAAGGACTGTAGTGTGGATACATATATAAAGGACTGTAGTGTGGATACATATATAAAGGACTGTAGTGTGGATACATATATAAAGGACTGTAGTGTGGATACATATATAAAGGACTGTAGTGTGGATACATATATAAAGGACTGTAGTGTGAATACATATATAAAGGACTGTAGTGTGGATACATATATAAAGGACTGTAGTGTGGATACATATATAAAGGACTGTAGTGTGGATACATATATAAAGGACTGTAGTGTGGATACATATATAAAGGACTGTAGTGTGGATACATATATAAAGGACTGTAGTGTGGATACATATATAAAGGACTGTAGTGTGGATACATATATAAAGGACTGTAGTGTGGATACATATATAAAGGACTGTAGTGTGGATACATATATAAAGGACTGTAGTGTGGATACATATATAAAGGACTGTAGTGTGGATACATATATAAAGGACTGTAGTGTGGATACATATATAAAGGACTGTAGTGTGGATACATATATAAAGGACTGTAGTGTGGATACATATATAAAGGACTGTAGTGTGGATACATATATAAAGGACTGTAGTGTGGATACATATATAAAGGACTGTAGTGTGGATACATATATAAAGGACTGTAGTGTGGATACATATATAAAGGACTGTAGTGTGGATACATATATAAAGGACTGTAGTGTGGATACATATATAAAGGACTGTAGTGTGGATACATATATAAAGGACTGTAGTGTGGATACATATATAAAGGACTGTAGTTTTGGTAAAGTCTGGAGCCCTGTCTTTCCTTGTAAATTCCTTTTCCTTTCCTGAAAGCAGGCTCCTCCACAACCAAGACCAGCACCAGGCTCACGTCTAGTAACCACACACACACACACACACACACACACACACACACACACACACACAGGTCGAGTTATACCGCACACACTGTGGTGCTGTTTCAGTTAACAAGCAGGATTATTTCTCTCTTTTAAATAAACACCACGGAGAGGTCAGGAATATTCCTCAAAGGGGGCCGTATACCAGCCCACAGGAAGTAAAACATCTCCCCTTACTGCTCATTGGCTGCTCCCCTGGCCAATGGTGAATGGTGAGTAGGTTGGAGTGGCACATTCTCCCCACAGTTTTTTCTTTCTTTCTTCTGTTTTACTCACCGTGTGTGTTGGCATGACGACGACCTTTAAAGTATTATTTATACAGGTATTTTCTAGGGGGGGTGGGGGGGGGGGGCAAGGGAAACATCTGAGACAGGGGAGAGACATTTTTCCATGAATTGACTGAACTGAGTTAATTGACCCCTACCTTACACTATGTAACTAACAAAAGACTAGCATATTGTTCTTGTGAAACTGTAATTAGATAGTTTGACATGAGTAAACAGGCGGGGGTCTGGAGGAAACATGTGTGTACTTTGAGGGGTGAGGGAGGTTAAAGCTACAATCCTTCATTGAAACAACAGCAAAGCCTTTTCCCCGCCCATGTTTATCTAAACAGCTAATGGATGGGGCTAATGGATGGGGCTAATGGATGGGGCTAATGGATGGGGCTAATGGATGGGGCTAATGGATGGGGCTAATGGATGGGGCTGGAGAAATGGACCCACTCTCTAATTCATAGACAGAGCTATGTGTAAGGACTGACCATCATATCAAATGGATCATTTTAATCATATTTTGAGGCTGTACAGTGTTTGTTTACGTTGTTTACAAACATTGGAGTAAAACAAACATTAATATCATTAATAATATCATTAATGTATAAATTATGTTTAATGGTTATATATAATTCATTTATAAGTCCAGAAATGGATGTAGCAACTAAGGATTCTAGCTTTGAGGGAACAGAACATTTTTACAGATGTCAGTCAGCAGTCATTTTCTAATTCACTGATTGAACTGAGTTGGAGACAGTTGAGGCTAAATGTGTTTCCAGCGGAGACTAGTTGTGTGGTGAAACTGTAGGTGGTTCTACAGTAAACAGGCTGGAGGGGAATGTGTGAACTGGTCTCTCCTTTGATTGATGGAGGGAAGTTTTAAGACAAGAGAACAACGTGACAGATGTCACTCAGCACCTTCCACCTGTCCAGTAGAGTCTCCACCCACCCAACACCACCCATCACTACCTGGCACCCATATCCCGTTCACAACTTC
Source organism: Salmo salar (assembly GCF_965601325.2). NCBI lineage: Eukaryota > Metazoa > Chordata > Actinopteri > Salmoniformes > Salmonidae > Salmo > Salmo salar. Next base: position 77,561,312 of record NC_138307.1, on the reverse strand, counting down.
AGTGCTCTTGTTCAAGGCCTGAGTCACACTTATATAACAGCTATAGATCCAACTAACCTCCTACCAGCCTTACAGGACTGAGTCAGGCTTATATAACAACTATAGATCCAACTAACCTCCTACCAGCCTTACAGGACTGAGTCAGGCTTATATAACAGCTATAGATCCAACTAACCTCCTACCAGCCTTACAGGACAGGACTGAGTCAGGCTTATATAACAACTATAGATCCAACTAACCTCCTACCAGCCTTACAGGACTGAGTCAGGCTTATATAACAGCTATAGATCCAACTAACCTCCTACCAGCCTTACAGGACTGAGTCAGGCTTATATAACAGCTATAGATCCAACTAACCTCCTACCAGCCTTACAGGACTGAGTCAGGCTTATATAACAGCTATAGATCCAACAAACCTCCTACCAGCCTTACAGGACTGAGTCAGGCTTATATAACAACTATAGATCCAACTAACCTCCTACCAGCCTTACAGGACAGGACTGAGTCAGGCTTATATAACATCTATAGATCCAACGAACCTCCTACCAGCCTTACAGGACTGAGTCAGGCTTATATAACAGCTATAGATCCAACTAACCTCCTACCAGCCTTACAGGACTGAGTCAGGCTTATATAACAGCTATAGATCCAACTAACCTCCTACCAGCCTTACAGGACTGAGTCAGGCTTATATAACAGCTATAGATCCAACTAACCTCCTACCAGCCTTACAGGACTGAGTCAGGCTTGTATAACAGCTATAGATCCAACTAACCTCCTACCAGCCTTACAGGACAGGACTGAGTCAGGCTTATATAACAGCTATAGATCCAACTAACCTCCTACCAGCCTTACAGGACTGAGTCAGGCTTATATAACAACTATAGATACAACTAACCTCCTACCAGCCTTACAGGACTGAGTCAGGCTTATATAACAGCTATAGATCCAACTAACCTCCTACCAGCCTTACAGGACTGAGTCAGGCTTATATAACAGCTATAGATCCAACTAACCTCCTACCAGCCTTACAGGACAGGACTGAGTCAGGCTTATATAACAGCTATAGATCCAACTAACCTCCTACCAGCCTTACAGGACAGGACTGAGTCAGGCTTATATAACAGCTATAGATCCAACTAACCTCCTACCAGCCTTACAGGACTGAGTCAGGCTTATATAACAGCTATAGATCCAACTAACCTCCTACCAGCCTTACAGGACAGGACTGAGTCAGGCTTATATAACAGCTATAGATCCAACTAACCTCCTACCAGCCTTACAGGACAGGACTGAGTCAGGCTTATATAACAGCTATAGATCCAACTAACCTCCTACCAGCCTTACAGGACAGGACTGAGTCAGGCTTATATAACAGCTATAGATCCAACTAACCTCCTACCAGCCTTACAGGACTGAGTCAGGATTATATAACAACTATAGATCCAACTAACCTCCTACCAGCCTTACAGGACTGAGTCAGGCTTATATAACAGCTATAGATCCAACTAACCTCCTACCAGCCTTACAGGACTGAGTCAGGATTATATAACAACTATAGATCCAACTAACCTCCTACCAGCCTTACAGGACTGAGTCAGGCTTATATAACAGCTATAGATCCAACTAACCTCCTACCAGCCTTACAGGACTGAGTCAGGCTTATATAACAGCTATAGATCCAACTAACCTCCTACCAGCCTTACAGGACTGAGTCAGGCTTATATAACAGCTATAGATCCAACTAACCTCCTACCAGCCTTACAGGACAGGACTGAGTCAGGCTTATATAACAGCTATAGATCCAACTAACCTCCTACCAGCCTTACAGGACTGAGTCAGGCTTATATAACAACTATAGATCCAACTAACCTCCTACCAGCCTTACAGGACTGAGTCAGGCTTATATAACAACTATAGATCCAACTAACCTCCTACCAGCCTTACAGGACAGGACTGAGTCAGGCTTATATAACATCTATAGATCCAACGAACCTCCTACCAGCCTTACAGCCCTACACTCAGAAAAAAAGGCTGCTATCAAATCAAATCAAATTGTATTGGTCACATACACATGTTTATCAGATGTTATTGCGGGTGTAGTGAAATGCTTGTGTTCCTAGCTCCAACAGTGCAGTAATATTTAACAATTCACAACAATACACACACATCTAATGTAAAATAATGGAATATA